>NW_020897720.1:9926415-10100632 GCF_003984885.1 Neopelma chrysocephalum
GTGTGTGTGTGTGTGTGTGTGTGTGTGTGTGTGTGTGTGTGTGTGTGTGTGGGCAGTGCACGCCCTGTCATCTTAGGACGTGTCTACAGGGGAAAATGCAGGGTGTTTAAGGTCTACCACTATGTGCATGAGTCAGTGGGAATAAATTACAGCACAATACACCCTCTGGAGGCTCTAATCCAGCGACGAGATGTCCTTAGGAGAGGGTAAAACCCTCTGTGATCTCTTGGATCAGAGCATCTGCACTAGGGTTTAACCTTGCCAGACGCTGACTTCCCTTGTTCTGACAATTCATTATAACAACCCTGGCCATCCCCACATAGGGAGTCTTGCTGTCCTTCCTTGCCAGCCTATGGTCTCAGAAACATGTGATCTTCAGGGTTCTTTTGCATTCTCCTTACTGAACAGATCATTCAGTAGCTCTTGTGTGGGTGCAGCACATCATAGAAACTGATTTGGCTGCTGGTGCCTGAACCTGCCCACATTGTTCTGCCCTGGAAAAGGCTTTCTTAACATTGAGGGGTGCTAGGCTTCTTTTTGTAAAAAGTTTTTCCATGTTTTTTTTTTAATATTCCACTCTAGAGTTTGGCTCCTGTGTGATGCTAGGTTTTAAGGAACAGGAAAGACAAAAGGTAAAGCTTGAATTACTTTCACTCTTTTTCTTGTCAATCAAAGCTTCTTGAAAAACACAGCTAGCAACAGTGGATTCTGGTGGTCCTGTCAGTCCCTGTGGGACCCAAAGCCCCCTCCACTGAGCTGCAGTGGGAGGCAAAATCTCCCTGCAGAAGGGCTGGGGAAATGAAAAGCCTTTTGCTCCAAGTTAATTATTTATAATCCCTGTTGGCTGAGTATGCAGCCTCTTCCAGCCAGCTCTGTCCTCTCAGCATTTGTGCAAAGGCTAAGAAAACACATTAAAGATGGGACAAGTGTGCTTTCTCCGGCTAAAAGTGGGAGAGTGGTATCAGAAGACAGAGGGAAATGTCCTTCCAAAACTCCAGCACCTGAGTGTTAGTTCACCTCATGTCCTTAATGTGTTTATCCAAATGAAACTGCATAGAGAGGAGAGGTGATATTTTCATCCAGCCTTCCACATGGGTATGCATAACAGTGCACAGACATGCACACTCCAGCAACTCCAGCTCACTTTCCTGCTTAGCTTTAATGAAGGGACTTTCATAAACATCCAGGACCTGGGTTACAGCAAATAATAAATAATAATAAATAATATAATAATAATAATAATGGCCCATCTTCGCGAACGAAGATTTGGGGAAAGGTCTTTTACCTTTCCAGCCTGCGCAATGGATTTTTTAGGTGAGACACAGCCTGCGCTGAACTGAGCCCACCCTTTAATCCTAAGGTTCATCTGCCGGGGCCAAGCAAGCTTGGACAATGGCAGTGAGGTCCTCAGGACGTAGGTTTGTTTAGAGTGTCCTTCTCATAGATGGATGGCCACACAGGGCTAACGACCTCCATCAGGCCAGGAGACCGCGATTTGAACCCGTGGTCGCAGCAGTGAAAGTCCTGCACGCTAACCACTAGGCCACAGCAAATAATAATCTATTAAAAATTAGCAACTGAAGTTATTGGCTGCTCTATGGTTTTGCATGTCTCCCCTTGCACAACGTAACATTTTTATCTCTGTAATTACATGGTAGGCGGCCAGCACAGAGTGCAGGGTCAGTACAGGGCACTGCACGGTAATGATGTGGCCATTTTTGCCTTGTAAATTACAGAGTTATCTTAGGACCAAGAGAAGGGAAAGGGCAGCAACTGCTTGACTAATTGGCAGTTTAAAGTTTAATTATTCCAGGGCTGACGTGCTGCCTCACAGATGCAGCTCTGTGTGGGAAGAACAGGTCCAGAGCCTGCACAGGGCTCACCCCACATGGACACAGGGGTCCCTGGGGGAACAGCCTCTGCCCCAGACTGCCAGCACCAGCCCATCCTCTGCTGTGCATCTCCCTGGATGGATGGACATACGTGGGGAGGAGCTCTGCTGTGGAAAACCTCCAGCTGCCCTATGGATTGAGGCTATTTCTCTCCCTCACAGCTTCCCAAATCCCCCTAGGCAGGGAAATTTCCCATCCTACTAGAAGACTTGATCCAGAAAGGTGGCCCTGCTGCTGTCCAATACTGCTCTGTCCTCAGGCAGTACCCCCTGGATTAAAGGGGGAGTTGTCTCCTTAAAGAGTCAATTCTTTCCTTAGAGCCATGACAGTCAGATTTAATGTAGCACTAAGGAGGGAGTGATAGAGTGGCTTTGGTGGGCATCTGTCATCCAGTCAAGGTCAAATCACCACAAAACCCCACCACACACTGGGAGATACCCTGCAGATAATTTTGATGTCTCAAGAGGAAACACTGCACAAGGAGAACACAGCAAAGGACTGTAGTATTCTTTTTTCCCAAAACGTAGGTGGGAGAAAAGATGTCCATCTCAGTAACCATAAATATATTGCTTTACAACATAAGAGAAAGCTAAAAATAAACACCAATGAGGGCAACTCACCATATTTGCTAGAATGTAGTGGTACCCATTCCCATTTTTTTCAAGCTTGATTATCTGCAACATAAAAACCAAAGGTAATTAGCAGAGATCAACTGTGGAAGAAGACCCTCAGTTATCTGCTCTTCCTCTCTCTTATTTTCCCCTGATGAGATTGTTCAGCTGTGGGCAAAAAGACACAAAAAAAGTTCACAATCTTGTTAGAGGATGGAAAGAGCTTTCACACATGATATTTGAGCAGCAAGTCTGAAACTAGACAGGATAAGATCCCCAAGAACATTCTACAGCAGGGAAACAAAACAACCAAACCAACCTGTCTCCTATGGGCTCAGGGAAATTTGAAACAGCACTTTAAAAAAAGGAAAAAGTTAAACAAGATCCGTTTTTCAGACACCAAAGGCAAAGAGTGGGAAGCTGGAGTCCATATGTACTATGAACACAACTGAAACATCAAGCAAGACTAGAGAGCTATTTTGCACATCCTCCCAGCTCTGGTCCCTGCCACAGACACCCACCTGGGTGAGATGACAGGAAGTTTTCTCCTTTAGTGCACTGAGGTAGCTTCAAACCACATCTCCAAAACAGAGGATTCCCCTGCATGTTCATTGAGATTATCTATAAATTCATATTCATGGTGTCCCAATATATGCACTTTGTCACTTACTCCTTTCTCCCTGATGCCTGCAGAATCGAGGTTTTATTTTCTTTGATCAACACAATTGCTTACTGAACTGTAATAACTGAATTTTTCTATGTTAGCTGGAGAAGTTTCCCTTTATTTTCCTTTCCACCTCTTGCAGGCTTGCCTGTGATTGGAGGGGACAGAGGCACTGATCAGATGGTCCCTGTCTTTTTCCTTGATTTAAAAAGAGAACAGAAAGAACACAGTTCAAAATTCTATTATCCTCAGTGACTCTATGTTTTCATTGAAATTCCTCTCTATTGATTTCCAGCAGCACTGTTAAATTCTTCCTAGGTTACTAGAGTCAGATACCATCTGCATTTGAGCCACTCTACACACAGAAAGAAAACAGTGGGAAAAAAAGCCCAAACCAACATGCCCTCAAAACCTGCACAAGCACAAGAATTGCCAGTTTCTGAGAGAACTGTGCTTTTTCCATAAGGTTTCTTTGCTGGCAACACTACTTCTTATTTCCACTGTCGTATGAATTGATTCTCAATTGCTGCCTGCATTGCCAACGCTCAGGCAAAATCTGCACAAACTGCAGCAAGGCCAGAAAGATCCTCACAGCCAGAATGATCATAAAACGACTGCTGTGTTGGACTCAACCAGAAATCAGTCTACCCAGGACTTCTCTCTGATACCAGGCTGGCAGCAGGTGCTTGAGAAATGTCAGATGAGGGCATAGACTGATCCTCCCCATGGGACAGCACTCCCAGATTATCATGAGCAGTCATTTAGGGATTTTCAAATGGATTATAAATGAGCTGACACTTGCTCTATGCAACTGGTTCATCTGTCTTAGCCCTTCTCTGATGAAGTGCTCTTGTATGCATAATAAAACTCATCTGGTTCTCAGCATTAGTGTGGGGGTGGCAATTAACTCCAGTGAAGGCTTCATTTAGAAGCAGTTTCTTACATAGGTAGTGCCAGCTCCACCAGCTTCACTGCCCTGGGGCTCCCTGGACAGGATCAGGCTTCTGCTGAGATGTCTGAAGCTCTCAGAAAAAAACTCTATATACCTAAACTATGAAGATACACACCTCATTACGGGTAGTTTTCTGAGCACCTTCCATTGCCAGATCTAAGAAGCAAAACCAGACCCAGCTTGTCCCCTTCCGTTCACCAAGACTGACCTTTGCAGTAAGTCCCAGACCCTGTGGCAGGAAGGAGAATCTCCAGTGCACTGGGATGTCTTTTCTCCCGTGTCAACAATAGCTGGCATTGGCTCCTTCTGCCCAAACTCTCCTTTGTTATTTTATTAGCTGTCAGAGTCGATGAACCACAGAGGGTTGCTATCCAGCTTTCCCTGAGCTGTTAATCTTGCAGCCCATCCACCTGAATTATGAGGCTTGTTTCCTGTGTTTTACACAGTTATTTGTGATCTTAATTTATTTTAAAATGCTTGCTCAGTCCTAATGTGTCCGGACAGCAGTAGCAAGCTGAGGTTATAATAGCATTTATCACTTATCCTGACTGTGGTGAGAGGCTGTGCTGGGCTGCATGCTGATAGCTCACTTGGGCCACCTAGGTTTCATTACCCACTTCTTAATGGGGCAGTTTGACATCTATTAGAGAGAAATCCTCCCAGAGTGAAACACTGGCAAAGGAGAACTTCCAGTTACTCATTTTAATGAGAGACAAGGAAGAAACAATGCAGGGCTTTGATGGAACACAACTCACCACATTCTTATCCCATTAAGGCTACACAGCACAACCCTGTGATAACCTGCCCTGAACCAAGGCCTGGTTCACAAATGACAGGTACCTCAGCAAAGATAAATCATACCCTTGAGACACGACACAAAGAAATCTCCCAGAAAGAAATCAGGTCATTTTCCCATGTTTCATTAACACAGGGAGCACTGGCTCCTCCACAGCTGCGGTCACCAGAACGCGAGGACTGCCGTGCTGGAGTAAGTGGTGTTATTTGTGTCATGTGTACAGAGAAGAAATGAAAAGTGTGTGCAAGCACCAGTGTGCACGTGAGAGGCACTGATGCTAAACAGCCGTCCCCAGCTCTCCTGTTCACCGGGGAGCACAAATCCACAGCCACCGAGAGACAGAGACAGGCTTGTCAGGGAAGAGGATAAAAGCTCCTTGAGCACCTCAGACACTCAGAGAAACAAGGCAGACAGCGCAGAACATTCCCAGAGAGGATGCTGGCATGGTGAGCTGAGAGACTGGCTGGCAGTTCAAGTTACAGTCCCAGCTGAATTCCACGTGATAATGAGCCGAACGCTACCTTTGAATCCCTCTGGTCACCTCACGCTGGGAAAAACCAGGCATCCCCTGCTCACACTGGGATAACTACCTTTGCTCTCAGAAATCCCGGTGGATTTGGAACAAGAATGCAAAAGAAGATGAAAATGGACTACACAGGTCTGAAAAAGTTGTTCTCAGACCTATTCCTCACTGGAGAGTCACCTCCCAGGCACAGACATCTGTGGGAATTGCTCTGTCTTTTTTGTAGGAAAACACAATGTTGTACCTCTTTTCCATGGGAATTGATATTTTTTATAGCATTGCAAGACAAATAATCACAATATCTGGATTTTTAGTGTTCTTACAAATAGCTTTTCTTACATCTAAGTTTAACACGTGCTCCAGTTATGTGAGGAAGTTTGAAAAAAAGACTTATTTTTCTGTTTGTATCAGGAAAGCTAGATAATATTTGACTACAGAACTTAACTTTCTGTTAGACAAAACAGGCTTAAAAAACCAACACTATTAACCCTAGAAATCTGATACAACATGTAGGAAAACTTGCAGAAAAGTCAAATTTAGTGCCTAGTTCCCATCAAAAATTTTGTTCAACTGCAGCTACTCCATGGTCAGAGAGAAGAGTACCCTATGAAATAATCTGTTTTGTCTTTCATGAACGTGACCTTTACTTTGAGGTTAAAACCTGCTATTTGCTCCGCTATTACATATAACAGAGCAGCACCCAGAGACATCCAACAAGGATGGATTGCGCTCGTCGCTGAGCCGTGCAGCTGGTGAAATGTCAGCCCCTGCCCCAGACAGCGAGCAGCTGAAGTGTGAGACGGGAGATGACAGGTGCCTTAGACAAGGAGACATGTGAAGCACGAGGTAAGAGTGAGCTGATTATGAGGAATCCAACAGTGGGAATTGCAGTGCAGCGGCTGCGTGGCACTGAGGGATCCTTTCCAAGCCGCGTGGGACTGGAGCCCCAGTGGTGGGGGAGGACTTGGATGTAGGTGTGAGGGAGAAAGGTGTTGTGGCTGGGGTTGAAGAGGGGGCACAAGTGTGGGCTGAACCTGTCTGTGGGCTTGCATTTGTCTCCTGTCCACGGAACTCCATATTCAGGACTGAGGGAAAGCATTTAAGGAAGGCATGGAGCAAAGAAGATAGGGAAAATTTGAGTCTGCACTAGTGGGTGACCTATCTAGATTGAAGATGAGTAAGGCAGGGCACATGAGCTACCTGCTGAGCCCTCTACTGCACACCCCATTGGCACGTGGCCACGAGCTGACAAAGCATCCAGGAGATGGCTGTAAATGAACGTGTCTCTTACTGCAAGGTACGAGAAGAGCTGGAAATATCCAAACCTGCTACAGCCTGGAGGTCCTGGGATGATGGTGAGCCCTAGCCTGATGTGGAGACAACGCTCCTGTTACAGATGTACCATAAAGCTTCTCCATCTCTGTCCTGTTGGCACAGGTGTGAGAATTTGGTGCGGCACATGGAGGCTGGAGGACCAGAAGTCTGGCAGGGCCAATTCACACCTCCACCCTAACTCACAGGAGGTGGGAAAACTGTGGGAAAACTCAGCAGAATCAGGAGGTGCCACATCTTGTGAACACTGCTTAAAAGAATTAGCACAAAACAAACTCACTGGGGAGTAAGGAGGTGTAAAAAGGCTCAACAAAGGAGTCAGACAAGTGGGGAACATGGAACAGTGGGGCTCACTTGGCCTGAATACATGAGAGCTTCTGGTATTTATACAGCTTTACAGTTTCCACAATAACACAGCAGAGAAGTAACTGCAAGCTCAGCAGCCTGCTGCAGTGCACACACACCACATCCAGTGAAAGCCACAGTGAGACATGGATCAGGCAAGAATGGGAAGGAGAACTTCTCCAGGAGAAACAACCCTTCCTCTTCCATGTGCAAGAGCCCTCCCAGATGGCCCAAACCAGCACGACCTTGTTAAGGATGATGTTCAGCCGCTCAGATTCGCAGTCCACCACCACCAGCCTTTCCTTCTTCTTCTGCAGCTCCTGGAACAGCATTCGATAGCCTTCTTCTGTTGTCGTCAGGATGTTGACAGCTGTCACCTGCCAGTTCTTCTCAGCTGCAGTGTCCAGCACTTTCTGTAGAACTGACAACCCTGTGATGGGAAGAGAGGGGGAAGAGCCAGGTTTTAGTTGTGCGGTGACATCTTTCCGTCCTCCTGACAGCCTGTGTAGCTGCCTCAGGCCAGGCTGGAGTCAAAGTCACAAGAGTGAAGCAGAGCAACAGAGAGCAGCTAATAGTCTAGATTTTACCCAAACTCAGCTGGGCTAGAATTAATGAGCGCTACTTTTTCTGTCCTAGCGCAGATGATTGCAGATCTAGTTTTCCTTTGTAATCAGCAGATCAGTCTCGTTGATCAGACCCTGCTGTGGGATTCAGATAAGAACTCTAATCCCCATTTTCCTGTCTGTCACTACCCGAACAACTTGATTTCTCTTGGCCATAGTTTCCTTCCTGTCTTTGATCTATTTAGGCTGCATGCTCCTAGAGTTAGGGACACCCTCAGCAATCAAAACACACAATTCTATTCAGCATCATTCTCTCTGTCATCAGAGAGAAAACCATTATTTTTTAAATTATGTTGCCTAAATTACATGCACAGCCTTCCAGGGGAGATTCACATAGCACTGCTCTAGAATCCAACTAGACAACCCTGTCTGTTGCAGTCCTTTTGGGATATTCAGTGTGCCCATGATGCATGACAACAGAAAGCAAGTGTGACGCTTTTATACCTTATTCTTGCCTCTAAAGGTCATCCTGTCCCTTCAAGGGATAACAACTTCCAGAACAGAGCTGTGAATCACCTTTACCTCCGCCCTGTCCTCCACAAGTCAGTTTGGCTTCCAGCCTCCAAACCTGGAGCTTTATAGGCATCTGAGAGCTGGGAAAACTGAATCACAGAGCAATGAGCTCACTAGTTTTGTTTGTGGTTTAGAAAATTAGATAATAACTTCAAGAACCCAACAAAGGTTTTATTGTTTTACATAGGCAACTGACATGTGCTAACACAGAGGACTTGGAGGTTTTCAAGCTATCTGCCAGACACACATTTCACACCTGAGTGTGGGCTTGGGTGAAGCCATTCACATTTATAAATTTGGGACTCAGTGTCCTTGAGTTTGACAGACCAGTTCAATATGGGACATTGAATATAAACAATTTCACCATTTCAAACCACCTACACATCAAGTATTTCCCTCATGTTGATGGGGCTCAAACCTGGCTCCATGAACACAGGCATACTGGGTCAGGCTGATGCTTCATGTAGATCAATACTCACCTTCAGCAGAAATGGATATTTATGAAAGGAATAGAGAACATGGAATTCATAGAGTGACCCTTCCTTTAGGCATCCTCTCAGCTTCCAGAAACCCACAGTTAGAGGATTTCTGGAGGCCAAGTCTCCACCTAGAGCACTATGTTTAACTGTCTGGTAACCCTCCCACATACTTGTGACTTACCCCGGTCAGCATCATAAATGTACACAAACTTCTGCCAGCTGTAGTGCTCGATGACACTGATGAGGGCATCCTGGAGCTCTGGGCGGAGCTGGAGGACAAACTGGTTGGACGTTTCGACAGGGAAGCTTGGTGTTATGAAACAGACGTGGAGAGCCCCGCAGAAAGACGTGAGCATGTTGACAGTCCTCCTCTCATAAAATCCAAAGATGGCATAGACGCCCTTGGAGAACTGCGAGCAGACTGGAGGAGCAGAGAGAAAGGTCATGAGGGCAGAAGGGCAAGGAGGCTTCTCAGGAATTTAACCAAAATAAACCTTTTGCCTGAAATAAGCTGTGAGCTCTCCTGACAAGATAGTTTTACCCCAGGCCCATAAATTGATGAAGGAATCTGTGAAGAACAGGGGTTGTGACCATGTGGTGCTCTGCCCTTGGTCTCCACAGACCTGCTTTACTTTCGATAGGCAAAAGTGACAGAGAAGAATGAAATCAGCATCCCCAGAGCTCTGCTGAAGATTTTGCTTCTTCTGGGATAAAATGTGTTATCTGAACATGGGAACCCCTCAGCAGAAAGGGGCTATTCAGCCCCAGATGCATTTACAGGGCAGAAGGAAAACATTTGCACAATAGCACAGCCCTTTGTGGCCAGTGACTCCAGAAGGAAACGATGAGTTTGACCTCTGAAGCTGCAGAGACCATTCTGAGAGGGCATCTCAGCAAAGGCTGACCAGGTTCAATGCAGTCACAGCACAGCTACAGGGAGGTTTTTCTGCAGCATGAGCTGCTGACACTGAGGTCAGAGGCTCTGACACCAGAGTGCATTGGTACTTGGGGTCACCTGCGTGGCAATTTCTGGTTTCCTCACAAAGCCATGGTGGGGAAGGTTGTGTGCTCAGCGAGGTAGCAGCAGTATCCTGGGAGATCTCCATCAGGAGTTCCCTGGCAGATATCTGTGTCTGTCCTCAGCAGCTGGTGCTGTGCTGCACAGTGAGGGCTCTCTCATGTTGGAGCCCTTCTCTGGAGAGCACTTAATGATAACCTGGGAGCTGCTGGAAAAATGCCTCAGGATCTCAGTGAGACAGAGAAAGTTCACGCTTCAGGTTGTAAAACTTAGCCCCTGAGACAATCAGACTCATTTAATATCACCCCTGTTTATGGCACATCCCAAGTTACCATCAATAAATCTCCAAGCCGGAGGTGGTGGCAGTGACAGCATTTTTTCTGTGTCAGAACTCCTGGCACTAATGTCTCCTCCTGTTGTCACTCCGACTCTGAAGACCTTTGGCTGTGACATTTATACTGACTCAACACTTCACACATCACTTGCCTGCCCTCCCCAACCAAGTGCAGGCTGAGGAGTTGGATGTGACATTCTGGGGTCCCCTGGCAAGTGCTCTGCACTGCTTGGAAATCCCCTGACCTGGTTCCTGCTGGTAGCCATCAGTACTGAGCCTTCTGCATGTGTAGCTGGAAACAGGCTCCTAAATGTGAGCTTATTGCATCCTTAGCTGTGCTCCCTCTGAGCTCTGTCCCTTCAGCAGTGAGGGTCTTCACCCAACTGGCTTACACCCATCCTGGATAAGATTGCCTTGTTCCTCACTTCTCTTACTGCCACCATCAAATATTCAGAGGGAAGAGCAAGAAATCCTGCTTCCCACTGTGCAAAGCAAATCCCTTCTCTCATCTCACCACCAAAACAAAGCACTTATGCTTTTGGAACAGCACAGTGCTGAGAGCTGAGGACTGAATCTCACGACACTGATGGAACTTTTTCCTTCATCTTGGAGTTCAGCCCAGGTTTTGGGCATCCCAGTCCTTCAGTTTGTTCCCAGGGTCACCCATCCTCTTTTCACTCATCAGCACCTGTGATCTCAGAATTTTCCTCCCACAAAGGAATTTGTAGTTCTGCAGGGCAGGGACGCCTCACAAAGCCTGAACCATGACGAAAATAACCCCCGCTTCTCTTTATTTTCACAGCAGTGTCTCTCTTTGCAATCAGCAATTGTGTCTGTATCAGCTGGAGTCACTGCCCTCATCATGAGACTGACACATTCAGGAAGAAAAGTAGCAGATATGGATAGAAACAGTCTGAACATCATTTCCATGTGACTGGACCAGTGGGTCTAATGAATGGTGCTATATACCATATGTGAGAGATCAGAACGTGGTCTTGGGAGACCCAGCCTTCAGACTCACTGAATGATTAAAGAGACATTTTTGGGACAGCTGAACAATCCAGAACAATTAATAATCCAGACAATAAACTTAGATGGTTTGTTTTGTTTCAGACAAGGCATGGCTTCCTTGTATTTTATTTTCTGTCTAAAAGGAATCTCTCATTTTTTAGATTTTATTTTTTTTTTAACTCTGTGTCTCAGTCACGCTCAGGCATCCCTCCTACACTGTTCTGAGACATCATCAGTCCCAGCATTTGAAACAGATTGCACCAAAGACAACTGGGAGAAGGAACATGCTTTATCATTAGTAAGTTTGGAAAGAACCCTCACTCACTTCGTATTTGCAAGCTACGAGGGGCCATGGACAAGGCAGATAATTTGGAAAAAAAAAAGACTTTCTGAGGGTTATCACCCAAAGAAAAACAAATTGTTATGTCAATTAATCTGGAAAAGTGAAGAGTGAGAGCTGCAGCTGCTTTTCTGGGACTGAACTTGGCATAATGTAAAAGCAGTGGTGCAAAATTGTGTAAATCTCAGGGCTATTTTAAGTTCTTTATTTAACATGTTAGGAGATCATTGGAATTTCTTTTCATTTGCTTTAGTCACTTTATGAAGAAAATTTATTAATTATTCTGTTCTCATTTGACTGCTCTGCAACTTCCCAATAACATATTACTAAGAACTGCGAACCTTAAGTAGAGGAAGCAAATATTTTAAGCTCTCTTTGTTTTTATAGGGACGAGCAGTCACCAGCCTCTGACTGATGGCTTTCTAAAAAGCTTAAAATACATAAAAGGGATAAAGATCATGCTGGAATGGAAGGTCTGAGAAGTTGAGCTCTCCTGGCCCATTGGCTGGTGACAACATCACACTTTGCAAGTGTTGTGCCAACTACCTGTGGAGAGCTGGCCACAGCTCAGCTTTTCCTGCAGAGGACTGCAGAGCAGTCAGCCTGGTGACCAGCTCTAGCAGCTGGATTGGGACAGTTCAACCTCAAGCTGCAGGCAGGAATCTGGGTGAAATGCAACAGTATAAATGTTTGCCTATCCAAGGATGTGAGCATGAGTGAAGAGGGTTTGCTTGGATGCAGGTAAAGACATCTGTGACACTTTGCATGTGCTATTTGTGACCTCTGGGCTGCACAATGGGAAAGGACAGAGAACATCAGTTCTGGGCTGTACCTGTGCTATCATCTTACAATGAATTTGTAATTAATTACAGAATAGTTTTCTTCTAAACAAACCCTCACAAAATATAGTTCATAATGATTGATAACCATAGCTACTACTGTGTTCACCCTCATCAGTCTTGTAAAATTGATCAGGTTGGGATTTGTGGCTGGGACATTCCCAGTGTGTGCCACACCAGGCACCATGGACACCCCACATCCCTCCTTCTCCAGGCACAGGCTCTCTCACCGAGGCTCCCTTGTGTCAGTCCAGGTTGATTGTCACCTGGTTATGCTGGAGAGACAACCCAGTGACAACCACCTGCTCTCTGGACACAACCCTGCAGTGCCTGTTGCAGCCAGGTGAGGTGAGACCTCGTCAGACTGTGCTAAATACAATTCCAACTTACTGCAAAAATTCAAAATAGTTTGTAAGTTAGTTAAAAAGTGACTGATGTGGTAGAGCAAGAAGGGGAGGCTTCCCCTCTCGCTCTGTGGAAAGGTGGCCATCGTGGAGCTGGTGTGTCCTTGAATTCAAATGAGAAAAAAGCATCTGTGCTTTCCTCATTCTTGGAATCTCCAGACTGCAGGATTTCTGGTCCTGCACTTTTTCTCAAGGTTCTCTTTTCATATGGAAATATTCAAGGTAAAGCACGTAAATCAGAGAAAAACCACTGATTTTGCTGATAGTACACACAGGAGAGGACGCCTACTTGGCAGCTGAAGAGAGGCAGCTCTGGCCACCTTTGCAGATGCTTCCAAGAAAAAGAAAAGTACATCAATAAATACATCAATACTCACAACTTTAATTTGCGCGTTTTCTCTGCAGAAGAGGAAAGCAAAAGAGATGTTTTGAGTATATAAAAATTCCTGGTAGACTTTTTTTTTTGGCTGTAGCTCTCAACCAGAGAGAGTAGATGAATAAGACTGATTTTTACATTTAGGAGAGTCATAGGTATTTTGCAACTGGAGGTTTGACCTGACCCATGTGAAAGGCAGGTGTCAGATAAAACAGATATCTCTTTTAGGTTTTGGTTAAGGAAGATAAACCAAAAAGTTTCTCTCAGAAACAGTCACCACAAAGAGGGGCTGTAACAGCCTTGGCATTTGAGTGAGGAGGAAGAGCAAATGGGCTGCACAGAAGGATGGGAATGCAAATTTGGTCTCCAGGAGTGAAGATGGTACAATTCTGCTGAGAATCTGCAAACAAGACTGTAAAAAGGAAACTGTTCCCTATGGACACAGCTGGGGAAGAAGCCTGGTAGGAGATCCTGGCAACTGCTCATCTGCCATTTCCTTTAGAAGCAGAATTTTCACCATTTCACTGAGTTTAAGACTAGAAAGGGACATTAGATCATTTCTACTGACTTTTTGTATCTCATGGACCGTTAAGTTTCACCCAGCTACCCCTGGAGGCAGCCAATAATATGGCTTAGTTGACTCTTGGGAGACTCAACTGCTACATGCCCCTGTCAGAGAACAGAAATAGCAGAGACAGTGCTAATACCCAAAGCCACAAGAGCAGTAAAAAACCTGATTAAATGAAATATCCCCAGATGTTCCTTACAAATGACTCATGTTCTCACTTGCAAAAGGAGACAAAAACCCCAGATGGTCCCTGCCAGATCTCAGAGGCCTTCCTGACCCTGGAGAGTGTCAGAGCATCTAGGAGGGAAGACACCACACCCTCTCCAGGAAAGACGTTCCTACAGTGCTGAGCTGCAGATGTGAGCAAATTATTCCCCATAGCCCAAGCAGGCAGGGAAAGAAAATTGCAACTAGAAAATGCAGGCTCCTAAATAAGAAGAAATCTTTGAAACCACCCAATCCAGCACACACCAAAATTAACAAATGTTCCTTTAAAAATTTGAAGAAGAGTGTGGTCAGACTTTGTAATAAAATAGTCAGTTCAGTTTAGTGTCCTCTGTAAATTATTAATGATGAGCCCTGCAATGCCTGCAGCCCCAATATCATCTTCATCTGCCCAAACCTCCCGGGACACAGAACCAACACCCTCACTTGCAGCAAAACATACTCACTGACAAAAGTGGTGTCAAGAAGCAGTTCCCACATGCTTTTCTTTGCTCACTTGGAGTGTATCTGTGCACATGTGGGAAAGAGGAGGGAGGATATGCATGCATAATTAATTTTTAGCATGCCCTGCCTGGAGGCGACCCTCACACGGTGATGGAGAACCTGACATCAGGCTGGCAAAGCTGGTGGAGTTTCAATGAGGGAGCACTGGTGTCTGCTTCAATTAGGATCAGCTCAGCTTTCCTCCCAAATGTTTGTCCTCACAGTTCTCCAGTGTGGCGTAGGTGCCAGAGCTCATCTCTTCAGCACATCCCAACGACAGCATGTTCCCACAGATTTTTTGAGCAGGGGAAAGCCAAACAGATTCTACACTCCCCCATTGTTCCACTCATGTATTTAGCTGACAGCAGATATGTCCCACACAGAAGTGTGCTCCCTTCCATCACTTTCCTGCACTGCTGCTCTAATCATCCTGGAAGCTGGAAAGTAATGTTGATTTTTACATAAAGATCTGCTTTCCTTCCCTCATATTTAAACAATAACCTATGACTGAATAACTGCTCATAACTGCATATGCTGATAGCTTCAACTTTTTTAGTTAAGTTTGCCTGCCTGACAAGTGAGTCTTAGTTTGCCTGGCTGACAAATGATAAGCTTCCTTTGAGATCAAATTGAATTTGGGATGCTTCTTTCTCACATGCTGCTAAGTTTAAGGAAACAGAAATAGCATGGTGGTTTTGTCACCAAAAATCAACAACATGGACTCTTAGTCATTTAAGTGCACTTTTGAATTAAAATTATGATGGTGGAAAATATAGTCATGGGAAGTTGACTTTAATCTCTCTGTCAAAGGGACCAGTTGAACGTCTTAGCTCTTCCACTTGTGTTCTTCACAACTTGAAACCTCTTTTTCTTCTTCTGCTACTGTCTTTGAATGAAGTTCTTTTCCAGTATGACTACAAAACTGAAGAAAAAATCCAAATATCAAAGGTCTTAATAAGGTCACTGAGCTTGTTGAAAAACGAAAGAAGGAAAAACAAGATGTTTGGCAAGCTTTTACTCACTTCCTTTGCTTGTTTTTAAGAGTATTTTTACTTTGGGAATGCTAATATTTTGTTGAATCATATAAAACCAAGAATTAAATATATTGAAGGGTTTACAATCAACACAAACTATTTCTGAGCACTTTTAATAGGAATGAGATGCAAATCCCCCACACAGAACACACTGAGATCACAAGCATCTTTAAATGGGTCCTGGACAAGAACCCAAAGGAGATGTAGGCATGTGTCTGCTGACATTTGGGACTTCTGGGGTCACAGACTTGGATGGGTCCTTAAATAAGGATAAATCCTTAAATAAGATGTCATTTAACAGCTGTATTTTCTGGGTGGCCTTCAAACCCATTGAAAGAACACAGAGACACCACCGGAAAGAACGTGATGCCCATCTGAAGCAACATTCAGACTTTGCAAAAGCCCATTTCTTCTGTGAGTAGACTTAGGTTATTGATCTAATTGGGGCAGTTTGGCTGAGGAGGGTCCTGTGGCTAACATCAGATTATGTGTGAGGGAGAATGGGTCCAGTGCTAGCTCTGTTTCAGGTTTGATATCTAATCATGACTTGGATCTTTGCTTGTGAGACAAAGGAAGGCAACTGCCTTTCTGTGAGCCCATCTGTTCCAGTCCCTTGGGTCAGAGAGTGTGCTTTAGACCATGCTCATATAGACCCCAAATAAGACCAATTTCTGAGCTGGAAGCACTGATTCCATGCTCTCAAGCTGTGTAAGGTTCTTGCTGTTTACTGCCCTCATCTCTCCAGTGTCCCATACCAGAGCCACAGCTTTTCCACAGCACTCCCTGATTTCATAATGTTAAAACAGTAAAGATGTGCAGAAGGGCTCTGGTGCCTGGAAACAACTCTGCATTTTTCAGCTCTAACAGAGGATCTGACCTCTCCATCTTGTCTCATTTTTAAAATGGGACTGTTTTCCTCCATGCCAGTCTGGTTCATTCCTGGGGTACAGCTATCTGTAAAAATAAGGCAAGCAAACCCAGCTGGGATACAGTCTTCTGAGATCCCTTTGTGGTACATTATGTCATTAAAAATATAGAATCATAGAAGGCCTTGGCTTGGAGGGGACCTTAAATATGTGCCAGAACTGTCTGACACTGTCAGCAGGTCTGCTGGGCAATCTGGTTTTTTAGCGTCTCCAGGAAGAACCCAGCAGAAGATGCTGGCCATGCTGGGTTCCTTGGAACAGCAGGAGCTCTGCAAAACCAGCTGCCCTCTCCTGCCCACAACCTTCACCTCGAGCTCCCCTGCAGCTCCCCTAGAAGGAAGGAGTGGTCCCTCCTCAGGCCCCAGCGGCAGATGGATTTTCCTATGGGCCCCATGGGCTCAGGAAGATTCAGCAATCCCTGCTTTCATCTAACTTTCTACAATGAAAGAGAAAACTCATAATTTGTCCTCATTGAACTCTCTGTGTCTGAAGCAGAGACATAAATATTAAAGCAAGATTACTAGAAATGAAAAAGTGACAGCAATATTGTAAAAGAAGGCGAGGGATGAGGGTTGAACCAATTTTGCTTTTGCTTCCTTATTAGATAGCCTTTTGTGTTATCTTGGTCTTTCTGAAGAAAGTGCTATACAAGGAAACCTAAGTACAGGATCACGGTGTAGATTCTGCTGGGAAGTATGAACAACAACAGAGGAAAAGATCAAAGCACCAAACCCCCAGCACGTTAACACAGTACATAGCACACTGCTCTTAGTTCACCACAACCTTTAATTCTGGGCTGAAAGTGCTGAATTATTAAAACAGAGTAAAAAGAGGGGAGTAAGAAGTGGGAGGGGGAAGATAAGCAGTAGCAGAAAGCAAATGTGTCACATAGAGAAAATCTCACTGCAGATGAAATGCATTTTGTCTTCAATAGCTTCTTTTCTTTCCCTAATACATTATATTGGTTCACAGACATTAAAGCCTTAGACTGTCTTCAGTGCAAGCCTCAGGTTCTGGTGAGGATTTTCTAAGGGCCTGTCTTGGAGCTGGTTCCAGGTTGCAATAAAAAAACCAGACTGTGAATTTGCCCTGGAGAATTCCAATGTTAATGTTACTTCCTTTGGGGAAAGAGGCTGTTAACATCCACCTCCACAACTCCTTTCCTAATCTTCATCCTGATAAATACAGTTTTGGTCCCATGTCCCTCTGCTTCATAGAACACGTGCATAGGCATTCCAAAATTTGCTCTGGTTTGTGCTTTTGCAAAACTGATGTCCCAGTCTCTGATGTGTTCCTTGTGACATTCCTGACACTTGTTGCCCTGAGCCTGCTTCTCCCCAGGTAGCTGGAGGTGAGCATCTACTCACCTTCTCTTTTCTCCCTGTCACTACTTTTTTTCCCACTCCTGCTTCTTAATTTCCAAGTTTTAACTGTTTAGTGCTACAGTGCAAAAACCCTTATCCTTGTCTGCCACTGAATTAACCCAGCTAATTTTAAGACTTTCTCGACAACAGGCTGCAAAGTATCAAGTTCATTTGTTAACTTTCTGCTTTTTTCCTACTCAAATCAGCCAAAGAACCTGACAAAACACACACACATGCATGCACACCCTCTGCAGTGTCCAAACCCTCTCTGGCCACATATTTATACTCTGGTGCAAGTGCTGGGTTTCCTGGTCTCAAGTGTCAGACACCTAATGCTCCTCATCCTGCACAGTCAGCAACAGGCAGGGAAGGCTGGTGTTGAACTCTGTAAAGTCAGATTGGGCAGGTCCTGGTGTGTCCAGCTTTTATTCCCTGCTTTGGAAGCATGTGAAAAGAGACCTTTATATTTCCTCAAACACTGACTCTCCTTCCTGATAGTGATTTTTTTTTTAACTGACAAGAAAAAGCCCTAAGCAACCCCCTTTCTGAACTCCAGGGGTGTGTTGCCTTCAAAGAAATACAGGGATTGTGCCATACCCCATACACCCACATAGGTTGTGTGGGCATTATTATTAATTCTAATTGGCTTGTAATTACACTTATCCTGTTATCCCTGGGTACCTGGGAACCCTCTATAGATGCAACTATCACCCTGCATGTGTTTGTAAGATGCCTGGCACAGTGCTGCAAGGCCTCTGTGAGGTACTGTAATATATACATGTGAAATAGCAATAAAGCCACTGAACAGCCTCCTCAGAGTGGAGAATTACCTTCCCAGCAGAGAGAAGAGAAATTATATGACTGGTTCACCACAGAAAGTAAAACAAAGGATAAGGAGAGACCTAAATCGAGAATCAGGAGAATTTTCCCTAACCTGATTGATCTTTTTGGTAGTGAGGATGTCTTGTGTGTGTCTACCTTAAAATATCTACCAGTCTAGGAGGGAGGTTGGCTGTCAGAGGGCACAGATGAGGTTTTCCTCTTGTTGTAAGCTATTGCTGGCCTTTCTGACATTATTTGACTTCTTGCTCACTCAAAAATAAAAGGCAGCAGACAAAAAGCACGGTGTATATTGTGTGGGGAAAGTACCACCAAACTCCCCTCTGCACCAATTTCACTGGTCTGGGCAAAGAAGGAAGAATTTGAACTTATCCAGTATAAAGCTCCTTGAAACAGAACCTCTCACAAACAGGATAGAGCATCATGTCCCTGGGGGCTTGAAGTGGGAAGCAGTACCTAAACCCACCAGCTGACACGTTATTTATAAGCATGCACGTTTTCTATAAATTTTCAGGGCTATGTTGCAGGTATCTGCTGAGTTAGCAAGGCAGATGCTCCAAAACCTACATGTGCCATTGCTGCCCCAAAAGTGCCATCTTTTCTGCAGACACTGGAGCCATTAGTTTTCTGAAAAGAGGAGCAGGGAGGCACAACCCAGCAAACTACACTCAGCACACAAGGGTTAACCTCTAGAGCACAACCCTTTTGTGCTACCTGCTTGCATATTGTATTCACCTTTGGTCTGTGAAAGCACCAACGGTTTTGAAACTCCATTTAACATCTCAGCAAGGGCTGAGTTCGGTGTAGAATGACAAGATCCTTTGACATCTGAGAGTGATGGCTTTTGTGGGCTTAAGTGCCTCCCTTGGTGGCTCTTTGCTACAGTCATTTCTTGTAGGGTTTTTATTTTCCCTTTTCACATTAATGTTCCATTCCATTGTGCTCATAGCTTTGGTCAGGCCTACTTAATGTCAGGGGGAATATTACCATTTCTTCCCTGTCATTAGAACAGCTTTAATCCTGCCTGCATTGCGAGGGCAATAAATGATAAGAGTTACCACATTTTTAATTTCCTCAGTGCCTCTGAGCACCAGGTTTTGTGAAAAATCCCAAACAAACAAGTTTAAGCTTGAGATCTTTTAAACTCAGTGGGAGACTGTGTTGTCTGGGGAGCAGGGAGGCAGAGCTGTGACAGATGGTGAGATCTGGACCTATGGTTTGCAATTTTATGGTTTCTGGTGAAACTTCTGTGCGAATCTCTCGCTGTGGGTGGTGGAACAAACAGTTTACATGAAGTGCATCTAGCTAGTGTGCCCAGATGGAGCTTCTGCAGAGAGGTGATACTTGTTAAATTGGGACTGCAGGCAGCTGTAGAGGCCAGTTCCCTCTCAGGAGAGGTGAAGGCATCCATGCCACTGAGCAAGGTGAATGGTGGGGATGGGGGAGAACATCACTCTGCCCCACTGCTCCAGCAAACCTATGGTAGACCTGGAGGCCCTGTGTGAATGTGACCCAAAATACAAAATATCAGGGAACTGGCTACCAAGCAAGAGCTTCAGCAGAAACAAAGTGGAATTCAAGATTATCCTAACAAGTCTTAGGTGAAATCTATGTAATTTTACCCGCATGACAGAGGGCATTTTCACAGCTACAGGCTTCTCCTTTACTGGCATTGGATCCATGAAAGTCATCCCCCATAGCAAACTCACACGACCAAGGAAAGGACCAAGAGGTAGGAGAAGCTACAAAGCACATTTCCAGTTCTATAAAATGACCTGAGAAACACATCTTTTGCTTAAAAGACCCTCGGCCAACCAAATCTCATTAATGTCAGTGACAGGTGATATCAAATACAAAGGAAAACTTCAGAAAAGACTTTTGTACTGGATGTTTCACTTGCAGAACTTCATGTGTCACAGTAAAGATTTATGATAATGAAAAATACAAAGTCATGATAACGAAAATACGACTCTATACTGAGGCCAGTGAAGACAAGACACCAGGAGCCTCTCAGCTATCCTGAACCACCTGCACTGCCCTGGAACTGAGAAAATAGTCTGGAAAAATAGGACGTGTGTCTTAGGGAGAAGAATGTAGCAGAATCCTTAACATTAGGAAAACACTGAGATCTCTTCCTGACATGCTTAGTTACATGCAAACACCTTCTCTACTGATTTCTATTCAGGGAGAATTTTTAAGCTCCTGAAGAAAGAGACCCTCCAGTGAGCTGCAAAGAGCAAGAGAGATCATGTAAAACACTCTGCATAAATGCAAATTGTGGGGAGGCCAAGCAGAGCACAGGAAGGGGAGTTGCGGGAAACCTGGGGTCATTCATCATTCGGAAGCAGCGGCACTGCACACACAGAAGCAGGTTCTGTCTCAAGCACTCACTCGGTGTAAACCAAAGATGATGACATGATTTAGGCAGCTACTGAGAAAATCCCACTGCTTCTCAGCAGAAACTTTACCTGTAAAATATTATTTAGACAGAGAAGCAGCAGCAGACTAATTAGCAGGAGGATGCTAATTTGTATCACTTCTCACAAGCTTCAGAGAGACTCTTTCACCATTCACCAGATGTTGCTCAACCCAAGGTCGTGGGGTTACCTGAGGAAATCCATTTGTCCATGAAATCAGAGTCACTGGCCACCCTGGGACAGGCAGATCTTGCACAGGGAGGCATCAGGAGCATCAGCTTTTCAATGAGTGGAAACATTCCTTGCGTTTAACCACTGTGCAAGAGAACCAAGCCATGGGAAGCTTCACACGTCAAGTGTCAGATTTGCTTCGCACAAGGAAAACTGGGAAAACTGTACCATGTAATGGACTCTAATCACACATCTAAAGTAAGCACATGCATGGGTAAAGGTATAATTAACATGTTTCAGAAACCTCTGGGGGAAATACAGGTGGAACTGCCACCTACAAGAGAAGGTTGGCAGGGCAGAGGCTGCTGCCACTGGTGGGCAGAACCCCAATAAAGGCTGGTCTGGGAGGACAAGGGAAAAAGAAACATCCCTGGCACTGGTCTCTTGATGTGCACAGGAATCCAGAGGTGCAATTGAAAGCCTGTGATTTACACCTCTGGGACAGTCCTAGCTAACCTGTGAGGGTTGTGATTTTCTTCTTTCTGTACTGCAATCCTCTTTTGGTGCTGAATGTGGCAGAGAGGAGTGTGTAGCATAGCCCTCACTTTGAATTCCTGACCCTCCTCTTGGAATAAAGAATCATTTCCCTTTGAGAGAATTTCTTTCTGGCTGCCTGTATTTAACATGGCAGTGAACATCTGCAGTCGTATTTTCTAAGCATTTTTTATGATCATTCCTCTGCACTGCTAGTTCTAACAGCAGAGCTATGTCAGCTGAGAGCCTTGGTAGCATTTCCAAAACATTTTTAAATTACTTAGTTGACTACCACGTCTCTTTAAAGAAGAGATGTTGGAATTATCTGCAAGTGATTTGGGATGTAGGTATATAAGGAAGACATATGGTGCATTCAACCTTTGAAAATTAGACCTTAACTTATGTACACTGAAAGTGTGTCCCCTGTGACAGCTTCTATCAGTGCTCTCCTAAGGAAAGATGTTTTTCTGGCATTGTCTGTGGAGCAATGGAACAACAAGGATGTCATGTGAGGGGTTGGTTTCAGAGGTCCTCTCTGCACATGCACTTTGCAACAACCTCATGGTGCAGCTGCAAATGTGTGCCTATAATCCACTTGCCTATAATCATCCTGTGAACTTCTTTCTTGGATCTCTCATGGAAGTAATGAGAAAATCATCCACTTTCTGCCTGGTTAGAAAGAATAGTCTGTGCAATATAAGTAAGACAGCTGAGAAAACCTTTATTTCAGTGTAGAAAAGTTGTCTACATTATAGTTTCCCTGGTAACTACATTGAGGCCAACAGAATTACACTGGGTCTAAGCATGGTCTAGTTTTGTCAGTTGGGAAACACATCATGTTTCCTGAAGGAGGCTACAGGGATAGAGGACCTCATTTGTGTGTGCAGTCAGCTGTGACTTGCTTGTAAAGTGTGCTTTCTTCACGTCTGCTTGAGCATAGGTCACCAGTCACCCTTGGAAGAATCCTCAGGCATGAAACCATAAGGAATTTGTGATAAAAGATCCTTAAGAAACTTCTCCTGCCGTCCTTATTGGAAAATCCTTCAAAGGAAATGCATGGGAAATAACAGAATCCTAAGGAGTTGTGAAAGCTGGACTGGAGAAGAGGAACAGGGGAAGGGAGAAGCAAGTTTGAGGTTCATTGATGGGAGAACAGCCATTTTAATTTCAAAATCAACTGGGGCTTTGAAAGAGAAAAACAAGGATGAAAGAGAGTGTGAAAGGAGATTGAGTGCAGGTGCATTCAGAGATCCAAGAGTCAGGTGCCTTTTTCTGAAAGGTGGGGGAGAAAAATGGGCTTTCAAATTCTGAGTCACTCCATCTCCTCTCTCTCTGAATGGACAATGATGAAAACACTTTGTCCTTCTTTAATGCTGCCCAGTTTTAGTTTAAGAAGGGTTTTTCAAATCTCACTGCCTGAAGCCTGACAGTCTGTCCTCCATTCAGGCTTTTAACCCCATTGCACAGTTGGACTGACTGAAGCAGCCACCTGTGTGAGGACACACAGCAATTTTGGGGTGAGACCCAAGTGCCCTCACACGGACACCTCTTTGTCAGACAATGTGAAGAGCTTGCCCATTGCTCACAGTTTACCAGTGAAATGCCCTTCTCCAGTGGATGGTGACCATGGGGCACTCCCTGTCCCACTTTGCTCTTCTCACCCATCCTTTCAGAGGAGGGAACATGCTGACAGCAGAACAAGGCAGTGCTGCAATGGGTGTGATGCTCCTCTCCAAGCACACACAGACTTGGCACCTCACCCAAGGCTTGGGGATTTTGTGACCAGCTGTTGAGTGGGCACTTTGCAATGGAACTCATGTACTGGCTTTAATGCTAAACCCATTGCAATTCCTCTCACAGCTCCACCTCAACCCCTGCTGGTTCATGCTGGGCTGAAAGGAAGAAGGACAACATGATCTCTTGCCTGAAAGGTTGGAGACCTTCCCAGAACGAAGTCATGCCCCCCCAACAAGTCTTTTGTTTGGCTCTCTCTGCATGATTTCGTGGTTTATTAGCTTTTAAAAACCAGAAGACCTATTTAATGGCTTGACTTTCAACATGGCACCAGCTGGTGGTGTTTGAGAAAAGTTACTGTCAGGCAGTGGTTTCTGGGCCAAGAAAATCCCTCTCTGAGGGGCAGGGATGGTCTGGACCAGGACTTCCGTGGACCTCAATGCAGGTCCATCCCATCTCCAGTGCTCATTAGAGCAAAGGGGTGTCATTATCCCCATTGGCTCTGCCAGGTGGGTGCAATATGGACCCTGTGTCTCAGTAAAATGAAGATGTAGAACAGGAATTTGGCCACCTTTGCCACAGAACTTGTCCTGTTTCTGCATCACACTGAAACGCCTTTTCTTGCAAAACAGTGTCTTTAAGAAAGATATAAAGACCCAATTTTATGGACAGTCTCTATATTTTAGGATCATGCTTCTACATAACATTTTCTTCAGTGCTAATATGGATTCTTCATTTCTGGTTGGAAGCCTCCCACTTTATTTTCTAGGCATGAGATCTTATATTTGTTCAGCACCTAACACCAAAGACAATCTCAAATTGTAGCTGCTTGCTTTTTAGCCTTCTCCCTTAAAAAATAATTACATCCCTGAAAGCTGCAAAGCAACTGGCCAGGCTTTTGATGATCCCTCATTAAACTGAAAGCAAACATTCAAATGGTCCACTGGACAAGCTAAGGATCAGCTTTTTAGAAGAAAGTTACCCTAGACAACTCAAGGTATTTTAGTTCATTTTTCCATAAAAGCTTTGGTGGGCTTTACTTTTAGCATCTCTGAGATGAAACTAATGCCAATGGAACAGGTCCAATAAAGACAGATAATAAAGCTAGCTGAAATTTCTTATCACTTTTTTTTCCCCTTCAAAGGAAAACTGAAGCTTGATCAAAAGTAGGAAGTTGCTCGTTTTTCCCATGGAAAAAAAGAAGAGGGAAAAGTTTTACTGTTAAGTCAGAATTTTAAAAAATAAATGTTGGGATGCAATCAACCCTCCTACCCCTGCTCTGGATTGTAAACTGCTCTACGACTGCTGGCACAGCAGGGATAAATCTGAGGTGAAAGGTGGAGACCACCGGGTCAGTGGAAATATTGCCAGTGTTCACACTCAGCTGCAGGTGGGATGTTTAGGCACTCCCAGAGTCACATCTCCTGAGAAACACACACACTGCATTTGCTGTGCACCTGGACAAGCTCTGCTCAGCACAGCACAGCACAGCACAGCACAGCACATACCCTCTGTCCTGTCCTGTTCACAGGGGGATGTTTCCCTCTCTGCCACAGTTTGACTCATCAGCCCTCTGCTCACTTGACCCCTGCTCCCACAGGCACAGCCTTGCCTTTCCCTGTACCACAGCTTCATCCCTGCTTTGTCACCCTCCAGGTGAGCACCTCCGCATGAGGCCCCTCAACCCTTCCTGCCCAGGGACATGTTGGCTTTTTCCGTGACCCTGTCCCTGTGCAGGAGCCTTTCATGAGTCCCCACACTGCATCCCACACATGCATGGCTGTG
This sequence comes from Neopelma chrysocephalum, assembly GCF_003984885.1. Classification (NCBI taxonomy): domain Eukaryota; kingdom Metazoa; phylum Chordata; class Aves; order Passeriformes; family Pipridae; genus Neopelma; species Neopelma chrysocephalum. The sequence continues at coordinate 9,951,549 of NW_020897720.1, forward strand.
ACCAACCCTGCCATTGCTCACTATTGCCTGAGGGCACAGGCACACAACCCATTGAAGGGAGCCCTCCCAGCACACCCAAATTCCTTCTGCCACACATCTCCCAAATTCTCCTTTCCACGTCCCACCCAGAGAGTTACACACATGTGCCACACACACACACACATAGAGGAATCCTTCCATTAGCTAAATCCCAGCTTTTTACAGCGCTGTTCTCACACACAGCCCTCCCTTATCACCCTGCTCACAGACGCTAGGGCTAATCTCTCTCCATGTGCCACGCTTATCTTCCCTCTCTTCTACACACACACACACACTTTTTTACACAGAGACTAATCCTTCTCAGTGTCACGCACCTCAAAATCCTTCTTACAACGCCCCCTCACACACTGAGTAATCCTTTTCAGAGTCTCACACACACGATCCCGCTGGCAGCACCCCTCCACATGCATCCACAGCATGCTTTACACACACACAGGAACTTTTTTGTGTCATACACCCCATTATCCCCTTGCTTGAAGCGTGTATTTTTCCCTAAGTCTGACATGTGCATGTGAACCTGCCATCAGTGCAGTAAAAACAGCATTTTTTTAAAGTGAGATAAACCAGTGTAAACAAGGTATTTTGGGGTATAACCTTGGATATTTGGGTAACTGTCTTGGAAAATGAAATCATCACATGAGGAGAGATTTAAAAATCCTGGCATGTTTAGTGCAGGAAAGCAAAGGCTGAGAGGGGATGGGTTGCTGTTTATAAAAACGTCAGAGGGGTAAACACCAGAGAAGAGCTATTGATGCTAAAGGACAACATTGGCATGAGAACAACTGAAAATAAACTAGTCATGAATAAATGCAGGCTGTGAACCACAGAGAGATTTGTAGCCATGGGAGGAAAGCAGCTCGGGTATTGCTTTCCAAAGGGTGCTCTGGAGCAAAAGCAGAGCTGGTTTCAGCTATAGCATCATTTTTGTCTGAGTGCACAACCTGGTGACCCTGAGGTCCCTTCCTGTGCTCGCTGTAGAGTTTGGGCTCGGTCGCAGCCCCTCACACCAGCAAAGTATTTCTATCATCAGAGGTTAATAGTGCAAAAGCACTTTGTGTCTTTCCTTTGTCTTCCCACCTGCAGCAGTGGGGTAGGAGAACGGAGATGAGCAGGAGCAGAGAGCTCCCTGCTCTGTGCAGGAAGGGCAGGCGCAGCACCCAGGGATCTCTCTCGGTTGCTGTGCTGTGCAGAAACCACGCTCGCATTTCCTCAGCACACGTTTACCCTCCCGGAGTCTCCCGCCCCCAGTGTTCAGCTGTCTCCAGAGACACTGAACACCTGACTCGCCTGATAGGAATTACATATCTGTAATACAGACACAAGAAACCACAGGGAAATGAATATTTAGTGGACTGCAAGCACTGCTGCACGAGCCATTATCCTCCCAGGAGCAAGCCTGCCTGATGCTTTCCTTCCCTACACTCGGTATGGCAGATGAAGGAGATGCTGGCTGAGCACTGTGAGAGAAGCAGCAGACATAAAGGTCCCTACCATTTGCATAAAGATGAAACAGTCTCTTTTGAAAGGGGTAGAGAAAACCAAGGCATTTGAAAGTTTCTATGTCTCACATTATCAAACATAGAGCTCTGCCCCGTGGGACTGAGCAAACTCTGCTTACACTGAATTCAATGACTTTAAAAAAAACTTCAGGTCTTTGTAAACAGAGAATTTATTAAAGTGTGGCTTTTATCAAAGTCTGAGTGTCATTTATTACGGTGTAGTGTGAGGGCAACCAAGGGCCCACCGGGCAGAGAGGGCTGCAGGGGCAGGAGGAGATGCAAAGCACCTGGCAGAGCTTCAAGGACCAACTTCAGTGATTCTCCCAGAAGCTGACAGAGCAAAGGGGAAAGGAGGGAGTGAGGATGGGAAAATGCTCTCCTCCATTCAGACTTTCCAAATTGATCATTTATGGAGTTCACCTAAATTTTTGAATTGGTGTCTTTTTTTTGTAACTATAAAACTCAGAATAGAACTATAAGGAAATTTGGTGAATAGAGCTACCAACTTTCTCCTCTTAAGAAGTCAAACTTAAAAAAAAAAAAAAGCATTAATTATTGTGGTTTCTTTCCTGCTGAACATATCAAAATAAAACAAGAATATTTAGGTTTGTGCTGTTTCAAGTAGCCTTAACTTTCCTTTTCTTCGGAGAAACTGATAGAAATAATTTTATTTCTTTAGTTCTTTTCTCTCTGCAGACAGAAGATGGGAGAACAGAGAAATATGAAAATAGGTGAAGATTGGCATCATATGCTGGGATTTTTTTCTGTTTTCCAACTGGTAGGTGGGAGGTAAGCGGCAAACTGGCAAAAAAGTGTGAGCATACATAGAAAATCTCCACATTTACCTTTTATTTCAGATTTGGAATGGTAAAATTATAGTAAACATTTATTGAAACTACTATTTCCTTGAGGGGGAAAAAATCTTTTATGGGAGAAACCTATTTTGAATGAGAAAATTTTCCACAAGCTTTCAAACACCTCTAGACAGAAACCTGTGATTATCTGCAGTGGTCTAGGGTACAGCAATGGGGGAAAAATGTTGGAGATGTGGTGCATTGGCATTGGCCACAATACAGTTCAGTGAGCACAAAACTCCGAGACAAAATCATAAAGCAAAATCAAATTAAAGGATGGAGGAAAACTAAGGAAAGCCCTGAGTACTTTGAAACCAAAGAAGTAAAAAATATCTAATTTCCTTGCACACAAAGAGCACAATGAACCAGTCTCCAACCATAGTGATTACAGATCTCATGTGTACAAGGAGAACAAAGTTTCAAGCTCCAGGGAAAGAGATTAAATATGGGGAATGCCCAGCGTAGGGAGATCTTGAAAAGCTGACAGATCTTGTAAAATAACTTGGAGATGCCACAAGACTTTGTACTGTCAAATTGCATGGGGAGAGATCCTCCCTTGGTCCATAATAATTCTACTCCAGAGGAGCAGAAGAATAAACCTTAACAAAAGTTAAGAAAGTGCAAAGAGAACTAAAAAAAATTAATTAAATAAAAATGTGACGAGAAGAAAAGTAATTGAAAAGACACCAAATCAATCAAACCAACAAACAAAAACCAAACAAACAAAAAACCAAAACAAACAAAAAAAAACAACCCCACCCAAAACACCATGTGTGAAAGAAACCAACTCATGGAGTATCTGAAGGTAAGAACTAACTGAGCTAAGAAGGTTGGGTGCCAGGGATAACAGTCACAGTAAAATTAGCATCACTGGGGTGGGTGCAAAAAGTGTCAATGAACAAACTCAAGCAAGAACTGCAAAGCACAAGCCCTGCAGGATGAGTTGTTTATAGAATGATAGAATTCTTTAGGTTGGAAAAGAGCTTTAAGATCGTCGATTCCAATTGTTAACACAGCCAAGTCCACCACTAAACCATGTCCCTAAGTACCACCTCTATACATCTTTCAAATGCCTCCAGGGATTGTGACTCAACCACTACCCTGAGCAGCCTGTTCTGATGCTTGACAAGACCTACAGTGAAGAAATTTTTCCTAATGTCCAATCTAAATTTAGCCTAATCCAGAAAAAAATTGCCTATAATGGGTGGAGCTTTTTTGGAACTGAAATCATATTTCATTGCTTCTCTCTTATGGAATTTATATGATTTATCTTGGCAAATGGAATTAGAGAGATTTTATCTTTTAATTTTCAAAAATTCCCTGGAGAATTTGGACTAACTGGGGCTCTGATTTCAGCTTGGGTCATTGCTTCTTGAGAAGGTGAAATCTTGAATGGAAGATCAAGAACAGAAGCACAGTGGAAGTCTCAATACTTTCTGATAAATATTAAATACCTTGTTGTGAGCCATCCTGTCCCAAAACATGACATTGCCTCTTTATGGAATGACTGGAAACATAAACATCCTTCATAATCCTGTTGTCTCTTTAAAAGAAAAAAAAAAGGTGGCATTTGCTAACGAGGCCATAAATATTGATGTCTCTCTGAGGTCCCCCAGAGCCCTATCATTTCTGCAACTGACTGATTAATAATAGATTAAACACTTTAGTTTTGCTTACTCTGGGCTTCGTAACTTTGAGTGCATCTGCTGTGTTGGTGACAGAAGGGCCTGGAACTGATGGATCTGGCAGAGATTCAGTAGAGGGATATGGCAGTAGTCTACAAATACCTTCAAGGGCCAAAACTCAACCAAAATCTGTGCAGGGACATCACAGGCTTAGAGAATTCAGTGACGAGCTTCAGAATGTGTTTACTACAGATAAGATTTTGTGCCTTTGGAATATCTGCAGTGTTTACTACGTTACGAGTCCACATGACATTGCACGGTAGACGTATAATAAACTTTGCATTCATAACGTGCCTTTCATTCCACGAGCTCAAAGAGCTGTGGGCTGTGTTTTACGAAGGGCCGGGCTGGGCTGGTTTCAGATCTGCTGAGCAGCAGTAATCGCTCAGTACCTCCCGAAAACAAACTTCAAGGGACTTTTTGGATGTCACACAATGAGCCTGTATCAAAGCTGATGAAAGAACCAGGTGTTCCTGGCTTCTAAGCTCGTGTTCAAAACCACTGGAGGCTGCTGGCACGGAGGATTTGTTCTAGCTCTGCAAGCTGTGAAACACCAGGGAAAATACTTGGTGTTACTCTACTTGTTGTTATAATTAATAGACTCATTTACAGTGCTCTATTAAAAAGATCCAGAAGGCTATACGAAAAGTCACATCTGTTCTCTTCAGCTATGAATTCAGTGTGAGTTTTGCTGTTCATGAGTACTTATCACTCCAGCAGCATCACACAGGACTGTGTTTAATAACCTTGAACTTTGAATGGGCAGAAGGGGACAATACACTGAGGGCTGTGGGTAGTTACCTTTGTCTTGCAGTCATACAATAATTCCCAAAGTCCAGCTAGATCTTTGACTCCTATGCAAAGGGCAATGACGTATTTCATTGCTCCAAAGACTGTCTACCATTTTTTGGCTGAAACTGGAACTCAATGAGCTGAAGACACTCAGCAGCAGTGCAGGCTTTGCTCACATGCAGCTGCTGGACCATGGTGCTGGGGAGGAGACCCATAGTGAGTCCGTGGACCTACACTCACACTCCTGACTGCAAAGTCTCTCCTGAGCAACTGCCTCTGTCTGGATTTTCTTTTCTTCTTGTCTTTGTAAATAATTCTAAAAAAATGCCCCCCAAAAAAGAAGGCAGGGCAATCACCCAAGTACTCCACAGGAAATTGCTGCCATTCAGCCCTCTGCCCACTCACCCATAAGGACACAATATTACCCCTGAACAGCAAGGCAGCAAAATACACCAAACTTGAGTGAGGATTGAGAGGTCCTGTCTGGGAAGGCAACATCTGTCTGCTCTTTGCCTGTGGCATGTGTGGATGGACAGCATAGCCAGGTATATGGGGCAGTACTTGACAGCTCCAGGCACCCTAGGATGTGCTTTGGGGGTACTCAAGATTTCCCTGCACCTGAGGTCATGACCAGTGGCTTGCTCCCAGTGTGACCCTGTGCTCCCTTTGCGAGGGCTGGTGCAGACAGCAGCGACACTCTGTTCACTCTGAGTTCAGTAAAAGTTAAGTAGACACTCAGGTATTTGGTGTATCAAACTGAACAAATTGGGAATGGGCACTTGGGACCAGCGAGTGACACATTCACTATGTGTTTCTCTTGCAAACACTGCATGCATGGCTCCTCCACCACCGGTACAACAGCATTAGTCACACGTGCCCTCCCTGAAATGTGTAAATAGCTTCTGCAGGTTTCCCTTTTGTAAAACAAGGATTGTTTCGCGTTTATTTTCTTCCTGACAAGAGGGGTTTCTGTGCTACCGCACTGATTGGCATCAGTGCTTTCCTTGATGTCAGCTGCTTAGTGCCCAAAAGACGTCTCTAAGTGAGTATGGCCGGGCAGGATTCCTGTGCCTTGAAGCAGCATCAAGGGGAGGAGGAGGGCAGAGCAGAGCTGAAGCTGACTTTGCCATGGAGCAGCTAAGTGGTTCCCTGCCTGCTTCCCAGACAGAGGCACTAGTGCTGAAACATGGAGCAAACTGCACTGAAGCAAACTGCTGGAAATCAAATGTTTATTGGTTTGTGTTTTTCCCACCAGGGCACCTGCAGGGAGACGAGGCAATCATTGCAGGACTGCTCAGCCCAGGAGGTCTGAGAGCAGCAATGGTTCCAACAGAAATGCACACAAGGAGGGGATGACCTTTTTTATACACTTTGAAATTCACCTTGAAATTCACCTTATTCATTGACAGCTTGTCTAGCAGGAAAGCCCATCTGCACTCCTATTAGTATGATGCCATATGCAACATCAAAAGCAAGGCTCTAGAGAGAAGGGGTACCAAGTGCAGAGTAACAATCTTCGTGAAGAAACACGATGTAAAAAGATTTTCCTTTGATCCTTTTCCCAAGCAGTTAGTTCTAACTCCTTGTTGGTGACTGCAGACCTGCTGCTGCTGTTCAGCAGATGCATCCTCAGGATTGCAACCCCAGCCCAGCACACGCAGCTGCAAAGAGACACATTCACTTGGCTCCTACCGTGTGAAAGGAGGTGACTGCTTCAGGTACTGGGACATCCGGAGAAGGATCATTCCACTGGCTTCCTTCTCAGAGATCCTCTCCCTAGAAAACAGCTTTTGTACCCTGCCTTCCTCCCTGGGCAGGTGTAGTCTATAGCTAAAATGCAATGGCTGTTTTACCCATTGCTGGATGTTGAGGCAGCAGAGAGTTGGAAAGAAATGAGGCTCAGAGAGGTTTTACAAGGACTATTGAAAAATCCCCTGTCCACTAACCATGCAGTTCACTACTGTTTGCAGCTGAAAATTTCAAAGCAGGCTTTGCCCAGGTGTGGGTAGGAATCTGCTTTCAAACCTGAGGTGGAAGGAGGCCTTTGTAGGCAGCAAACACCACTGTTTGTGTTTGTTTACTCATTAGATTGCACACCACTGCTTCTCTACAGCAGCTCCAAGCTTTCCTATGTGCTGAACTGGTCTGATTTCTTTTTATATCGTTCCTCATCTAGCTTTTTTTTTTCTTTTCAGAAATGCAGCCAAAGAAAACATGATGCTGGATTTTTAGTCCCTTACCCTTGGGTCTCATTATGTATGTCTCCAACCCTATTTATTTACATTTCAAGGGAGAGGCTGGCAACAGAAACAAAAACATGAGGGCTTCCCTACAAACTGTGATCAGCCACAATTTTCTATGTCTACAAAATCCTGCATCTCATGCTGCAAAGTCAGGAGCTGTGATGGAGAGATTTGCCTGAGAGAAAAATCAGGGACAGTGGGTAGCATCTCCTTTACTCCTTCTCCGGGCATGGTCTGCCCTGCACTTTTGTGATTTCTCTTTAAAAACAAATCCATCAGGAAAGGACCTGCCAATCAATGCTCTCTCTCAACCCCTCCACCCTCAATTTCTATCTCATTGCTTTTCTTCCCATTTCTCATATGCTGTTTCCTCTGATCTTCAGCAGGGAAAACAGGAGGAATGGGGTTCATGCTGTGTCCCTCCCCCACTTCAAACACTGTGCATTCAAACTTATGAATTTTTCTTCTACAACATATTAAACTCTTCTTCCTAAATATACTCAAAATGCTTCCAAGCAGCCAGTGCCAGAAGGAAATAATTCCCCCTATGTTTTCTCATTAATAGAAGTATAGGGCTAGTGAGCTGCACGGGGGCCACACTTGTAATTCCAGTGAAAAGCTGAGTGGTCCTCAGGACTGGACACATCCTGGGAAGGGAAGAGGTATGACAGAAAACTGTCACTTTCCTCTTTGGGAAAGGTTTGTCGTCAGCACAAAGTCATCCTCTGAGGTTCACATTCACAGAATCATAGAATCATAGAATTATAGAATCATAGAATATCCAGAGTTGGAAGTGACCCACAAGGATCATCAAAGTCCAGCTCCTAGCTCTGCACAGGACAGTCCCATGAATCACACCAAGTGCCTGAGAGCACTGTTTGTCTTGAACTCCTTCAGGCTTGGTGCTGTGACCCTTGGGAGCCTGTTCCAGTGTCCAGCCACCCTCTGGGTGAAGAACCTTTTCCTAATACCCAACCTAAACCTTCCTTGACATTCAACTAAGCTTTTTGCCTTTCTCAACACCCAGTCACATTGGAGAGCATTGATGCTACTCAGAGGACTCACCAGCTGAGTACAGGAATCCCTGCAGTAACCCCAAGATGAATAGCCATGCAGAGGGAGACCCCTGCTCCCCATGGCTTATTCACCATCTCTCAACAGCTTCTATCCCTCTCTCTCTTTATCCTCATTACCTTTTTTTTTCCAGCTTCTCAGCACCCCAAAGTAAACATTAGCAAAATGTTCTTTACCTGGGAAGCCCCTTGTTAAAACTAATTCTGCTGTGTAAATATGGTCCCACCAGTAACCCTGCTGAGGCCAACAGGTCCGTTCAGGATAAAGGTGGCAGTAAGGACAGAATTGAGGGCACAAGCTGGGTCACAGGGACTGAGCTGGGCCCTGTCAGCCTCTTCCATGACAGCTGAGCGGGTGGGAGGCACTGCCAGTCTGTTGTGTGAACTGTGCAGCAATCTGGTAGGTGCAGAAAGGACAACCAGGCACCTGCCTCATGCTTAGCCCACAGTGTGTGTCTGCCTTGGCCAGAAGCTGCTGTGCTTCAGCAAAGTGCAGATGGAATGAGGGTACCTCTGCGCAGGGTATCCCATCAAGTCCCACGGCAGTTCTGCCCAAAAAAAAGCACTGGAATCCCTACCAGTGGCACAGACACTCTCTAAAATAGCCCTTGCTCAGGAGGGTTTCTTGGTGGCACAGGGGCCACCACAGCAGGGGACCAGAGGGGGTTCAATACAAGTAAGACACAGACTGCAGCTTCCCCAGATTTCCACACCAACACTTCCACATAGACACCTTCTGCCAAAACCTTGTATAAACAGTACCTGAAGTGCATCATGTTGTCTTCATGTTGGGTTTTTTTGTTCAGGCATTGGTGAATTTATTCTCCTCTTTGCAAATACCAAGCATAAGGAAGTCCTCACTGTGGCGTTGCAAAGCACAGATGTGCAGGCTTGCCTTTCCCAGGCTGTAGAATAACCTGGGAGAAAGCTCTGGTCTGGCACCAGTTGGAGGGAAAAAGAAATAAGACCCTTTGGGAACCATAAGAGTTCTCCACTTCAGCTCAGGATTAATTTTACGTAAACTCCAGGATCTGAACCAATACAGGTCCATGCTCCAGCTTAAGGCAGAGCAAACAGAGGCAATACCACAGCTTTGTGCTGGTCTGCCCAAAGAATAATCCCTTCTCAAACTCAGCTGGCCCCAGGGCTGAGGAGGATGCTGTGCTCTCTGCTGCAACTCAGTTAGGGAAGGTCTTCCAGCAGCTCAGATCTCCTGTGGTTTCAGCTTTTAACATTTTTATAAGGTGACATTTTTTATTTGGTGACAGGTTCCCCATTATCCATCACTGGGAAAAGGTTTCTAGTAGTTTCTGGACATACAGTGCTGTAACTACTAATCCACTTGGGGTTTGGGGCTTTTCTTCCTTCATTTTTTAACAAAACATTCCTCTTACTTTCAAACTACCTCCAGGCTAGTTTTGCTGGGTAATATTATTTTTTTTTAATTAAAAGTGCATACATTTTTCACCCAGAAATTTCACTAATTGAGCTGCAAGGAACTCCTCAGATGTGAGATCTTGATTTTGCAAGTGCCCCGAGGAAACAATTGAGAAATTCGCACTGCAAACATCTGGGAAAATAAGTGGACAAGGTGCATCAACAGAATGAAATATTAATTAAAGGGAGAATGCCTTGGCAGCGAGAGATATTCATACTGAACTCCATAGGAGATTTCATCCCCATTTGTGAGTACAGTAATTTTGCAGCTCCCTTCAAGATGGAGATCCCCAGATTGTGGTGTTTGGGATCTCAGAAGCTGCCGTTTCCTTTCCATGATTCAGCATCCATCGGCTTCTCTCTAAGCGGATTTGTTCCTAAAGTGGTGTTACAGCAACTGCAGGAGACCTTGCAATGGCCATAAAATCATTTACACAGAAACAGAATGTCTCCAGTGATTCAGCCCCTCCATCTCTGCTCTAAGAGCTGGCCCAAATTCACAGCAGTAAGGACTGAGACAGAGCTTTACATAAACCACCTGCAATGGCATTCAAGGATATTTTTCTCACTGAAAATTGACACATGGGGTTTCATCACTGAATCAGGGATGCAAACAGTCCTACTGGCTCTTGTAGTCTCAGGACAGGGCTTGCAAGGGTGACTGAGGTCTATAAAGTCTAGGGTCCTGGAGTCATTTGATTGAGTCATATATCTTTTTCTTTTTCAGTAAGGTACAGACTTTCAACTTCAGGAGGGAAAAAAATATAAAAATATGAGTTTTCAGTGCTAAAAAGGGAGAGATTAATAAAAAGAAGCCTCAAATTCAACATAGTATTAAAAATGCATGACTTATAAAACAAGCTTATGGTTTCAGGAACCCGATAGCTATTAACTAAATGCTTCCAGAGAGCAGTACCAGGCAGGAGAGAGAAGTGTTGCTGCAGTTACAAAAGGCTCCTCAGCCATACCCATGGCTATGAACTCGTCCTATTGTCTGAGTCCTGGCTCAGCATCAGGCTGCTGCTGGCTTTCAGCATCTCACCCCTGCCTGTGGTGTAAGGTCAGCCTGTTTGGCTGTTGAGAGTTAACCACACACACATCTGGATGCACAGTCAGGTGTAAAGGTTGTGATCCATGTGTTGCACACACCTGCTGGGTGAATTCTCTCCAACTGTTGTTGGGTTGTTTTTTTTCATAGAGAAGATGTAAGAGCCAGTAGATTTCAAGGTTTTGACAGTACCTGGCCTAGAGAAATGAAACACAGAAGGTAAAGAAAAAAATCCTTCATGAATTTCAAAAGATGGGATATATTGTGCATTGAAGCACATTCCCTACACTGGCTCTGAGAGGAGGATAATCCACAAAGACTAACAAAGAGAGTCAATTTACCCACATCCAGGAATCAGTGGTTTACCAAGGCAATTTGGAGTTCCTTATTAAATGCTATAAATATCATTAAAAAGAACTGAGTCAGAGGGGCAATGGGGAAAAAAGCAAGAGTCTCTGAAGGACTATGAGAGCTTGTAGAGGTTATACAGCTGCACAGCATTTCCAGGGTCATTACTCACTGCCTTGAAAAGAAAACATGGTTATTTATGCAATCACTGAGCAGTAATATGGCCCTATGAAGTAAATCACTTTACCTGGAAGATGCCTTGGTAATGCAGACCTTAACAATCCCCACAGTTGCCAGGTCCCTTTTCTCCCAGAACAAAAAATCAGCAAGGTTTCTGCTGGCATAGCATGAAATAGCCTGCTGTTCTCCTGCATTTTCATAAAAACATAGAGATTTGGGCCAGGAGGTGCCTTGAAAGGTTGTACCAGCCACCCGTGGACCTGGGTCAACAAAAGCATTGGTGGCAGACATCCCTCCATCCTGTGTCAGACACGGAAACACTGTAGCTGAACCATGCTGAATACCTTGACTGACCTACAGAATTTCCTAAATTAGTGGGCTGGGGTTCTCCTATCAGATTCTCTTATTTTCTAAAGTATCAAGCTTGATTTGGATAAACATATCCAGAAAAGGGAATAACAAAAAAATTCCTTACAATGTTCCATTATCAAGACTCTGGAGAAATAAAAATGGCTTCTGAAGGAATTCAGAGAGAAAAGAGAAATCAGCACCTTCTTTTCTGTGACTGTAACTCAATGCATCTGGTGACAATTTTTACTGACCTGAGCCAGAACAAAGAATCAGGAATGCAAGAGATCACTCTGAAAGGATGGGATGACAAACAAAGTAGCCTTTGCAGGAAAGAGAAGTTCCCTGTTCATATAACACTGTCATATTTTCAGTCCTTTTTCTCCTACTCTAACTTTCCCCCTGAAAACTCAGGGGAGCTCCGAGTCATCTTCCCTTTTGCAAGACCAGCAACAAAAATCATAACCAAAAAAACCACTTCTGATTCACAGAGGTGTAAATGAGATCAAAACTCACCCAGGATGATTTTATGTTGCATAACTCATTCTGTGATTTTATAATGGAGATAACAGCAGGCAGGGTATGCCAGCTGATGAGCAAGGGAGCACTGTTGGCAGCAGGGCAGCAGAGGGATGCCTTTGAGGTTTCCAATCTCAAAATAAACCTTCTTGGATTTGGAAAGAAAAGTCAAAATCCTCAGGGAGCAGGCTGGGGTTGGGAGCCACAAGCTGGCACAATGTGGGTCACTCAGCCCATGTGGAGTGGGATGGTGCAGTTGATGGCAGGGTGACAGCAGAGACACTGATAAACTACTGCTCTTCATGTGTTGGGGCAGTTTGCTCCTAACCCTTTATTTCTGTACTTTCATCACAGAAAAAGCCAAGGACACAGACATACAGGAATGAAAGTACTCTCTGAAACCCATCACCACTTCCCCAGTGCTGGGGAGCAGAGACAGAAGCCCCCAGATCTCCCTGGTGCTGAGATTGAATTTCACAGCTCGGGTCAGTGCCCATGGGGACACGAGTGCTGCACAGAGACCGAGCCTCAGCACAGGCTCTCTTTAGGATGAGAGGTACAACAAAGCTGCTATTACTCTGCCAGGGGTGCTAGGCACAGGTCTGTATGTTGGGGGACACAGAGAGAGCTGGGTGGCATAATTATCCCCAGCAAGTCTTATTCCAAATATTATAACAGATATTGCTCCAGTTTAATTACTCTCAGCAGCTTCATTAGCAGAACTGCGTAGTGAGGTTGGATGTTCCCCTCCAATTTCAGGGATCTGCAAGCAAAATGGGCTTTCTGGTTCTGCATGTGGGAGGTGGAGAAATCGTTCCTGGAAGTGCCGCTTCCAGGGCTGGGGAGGGGGGAATTTCGAGGAAACGGTGCCACAGCAAACGGCAGGCTCAGGTAGCTGCTGTGCTTGCAAACTGCTCTCTCCTGGGATACCTGCTGGGAGGTCAGGAACCGTCTGCTTGGCAGCCACAGCCCCGTCTACCATGGACTGAAAATAGCTCTGGTTCAGACGCGGCCCCTGCCGGCACAGCAGCATCCCGGTGCCCTCAGGCATCCCTGCGTCTGCCACACCACACCGCACCAGGAGGGGTCCACAGCACCCCCTGCTCTGGTGGAGGAACCCCAGTCCTGATGCCACAAGAGACATACATAGGTAATGTTTTTTTCCTCCCCATCACCTGCCCTCTGTTTCCTTCAGCTTTACATGATCCTCCCTCAGCTCTGATTCCCACGCCCACACCATCTTTTCCTGAAAAAATAGCTTGAGCAGGAAAAAGAATGCAAAAAGGGGGTGGTTGTTGCTTTATGAAATGGTCCTTGGGACAATCAGTATTAAAACGGGTTGGATTCTTCTCAGAGTTTTCATATATGTATTTTCTTATATATTTCATATTATTTGGGTTTAAAAAATTTACACGCAATCCAGGAGAGCCACAGAAAGCACAGATGATACAAGGACCTGGACCAAAGAAGCTACTTAAATTTCTACTGCAATCCCCTTTGTCTGCAGTGGCTGGGCACAGAAGCTCTGTGCAGACAGAGCCGTTCATAGGGACACCCTGGATATCTGCGTATGTTTTGGAGACTCCTCTCTCCCGTCTTGCAGAGGGTTCTCCTTAGCAACAGAGATCCTGTTGCAGGATCTGCTGCTGTTTTTGGCCTATCTGCCACCAGCAGCACATGGAATCAGCATTTCTGCCTGCTCAGACCAGTGAAGCACTTGTGAACCCCTGCCCCTACTGTTCTTTTGGCTACTCAGACCTACAGGACATATTGCAAATGAGGGAAAATGGGAAAGGAAGGGTTTCAGTGAAATCTCTTCCAATTCCCAGCCTGTGAGCTGCTGCAGAGGTGGCAGCTCGTAGACCTGTTCAGGCTGCAGAGCTGCCCAGAGCACCAGTGGAACAGTTGTTTGGGGGCACCTGAGCTCTTGAAGTCAGAGAAAACCATGAGACTGGGCCTGCTGGCCTTGATCTGCCTCCTTTAAAGCAGATCATTTAAGCCACACAGCGGCGTGTCTTAATAAGCTCCTGTTCCTGAAGGAAGAAGGGCTGAACTCCAGAGGAACCCAGAGGATGGGAAGCACAGATCCCGCCTTCCCCACTGGCAACAGACTGGAGTGCAATGCTGGGCATCACTGCACGTTGGTGTGAGCATGTGTGTGGGGAACTGTGAGTTCTGGGAAGCAAGGCAGAGGGACAGCACATCCTAAGAAACCGCTTGCAGAACATGGGGCCATATGTTTCTGGAAATGTCAGAATAAAAATCATTATAGAAATGGAAAATTACTTCTCAATCCCCTCACATTCCTATAATACTGTTTTCTCTCTATTTTAATGTCTAAATTTGTCTTGTTAGTAAAGCAGGAACAGAGTTGAGAAAAGATTGGAAGGATGGCTTGGGATGCTGCTGCAGAGAAAAGATGGGCTTGTACCCAAGATCCCACAGCCCCTGGTAAGGAAAGGGCTTGAGCAAGGTTATGGTAACAGTTTTGTGCTTAAATGTTTGCAAGGTCAGATCTTCCAAAATATTCTTATTTTTATTCATCAGATACTCCCAAAACACTTATTTTTCTACATAATATCTCCTGGCTCTATGCTGATGCTACTCATTTAAATACACACGGAAGTTATGTATAACAAAGACATGGAAAATTGCAGTGCTCTCCCATTAGGGGCATATTTTTCTATTCCTACTATTTTCTAAATCAATTACTTAGTAAGAAATCATGCAAAAGGCTAAGGCAATCCAAAGAGACTTATAAAGTTTTTATCCTTGTTACATCCAGGATGAAGTTGTTCCAGGCTATCCGAATTACTCCCTTATGGCATAAAATTTGAAGCAGTAGACTATTGTGATACAAGATATTCAGGCTAGCTACCAAATCACTCCCTTTGGCTATAAGTGAGGGGAGGTGAGTGTGTACTTTTCCATTCTTTTAAACACGAAAGTAAAATCAGCTCCATTGATGATAGGACAAAATGCATATGCAGAAAGGGGGGGCACTGCCTTGTTCATCAGACACACAGAGAGGCTGCTGGAGCTCTGTGTTCTTCTCATGACAGAATACTTTCTCCGTGAGCACTTCAAGGAGGCACACCTTCAGCACTGCAAAGGAGCAAGAAACATGAAAGTGCAAGAGAATTGGGGGAGGAAACTGAGGGGGGAAAGTGTGGCAGGCTGTAATCATGAGACAAGAGTTTACAGTGGAAATAGCGACCATGAATAATGCAACAGTTCTCCCCCTGGAGAGAAGGAGGCCTTGGAAAAATGATTCCTACAGATCTAATGGCTGAAACAGTCCATTACAGGTGCCACAAGAGGCATCTGTCTCCATTTACATGCCCATTTGATCACATCCTGGAGATATGAATAGTGCATTATTAAAAATCAGGACCACGAGGAACTTGTAGAACACAGCAAACCCTGCAAGGTGTAAGGGCAGAGAGTTTCCAACCTATGAAAGGGCCAAAGAGCAGATAAAACCCTTCCACGTGTCCCAGTGTATACTGTAGAATGCAAAAAGGCATCAAAAGGTTAAAACAACTTTCATAGTCAGGGATGACTTGAGATATTTGGGCACTAAGGACACTAGGACTGTGCAGACTGAAAAAGAGATGAATGCCAAGGGGTTGATAGAGACCTATAAAATCAGGAATGGTTTGGAAAGGGGAATAAGTTAATAATAATAGATGTTCTTCATTTCTCAAAGGCCAAGATTTATGGGAAAACCCAGAAAAGAACAGGCAGTGGGTTTAAAACCAAACAGGTATTTTCCCAAATGATACAACATTAAGTCCTGGAATTCTGTGCCAGATGAGCCTCAGTATAAATGAATTTTGAGATTACTAATATTCAGGGGGTTGCTGTGCTGCTGGCTATTAAACAAGATACTCTGGATGTAAATTCTAGCATTATATATTACATATATAATAATACATATAATTATATATATTGTATAACTTTACATTATACAGCATCAAAACAGGAGGCAGTATCTTTTATACTTTCCCTTAAATGGCTGCTATACCCAATTATTGTAGACAGTGCACTGGGTAGCTTGATCTTTATTTGGGCTCAGTGTAACAGCTTTTGTGTTCCTATGTCATCTTAAAAAAGAGGTGCCTCCTCTACAGATAAGACCAGCAAATAAGGACTTTGGCATTTCTCACATGGGATTTTCAGATATTGCTCTACAAACATGCTCTGCATGCTCATCCCTGAAGGGATAAGGGTTAATTTGGTACCAACTACATTCACCCAATTTTTTTATGCATACAAACAGAGTATTAAAAATAAGGTGTGAATCATAGAGCCAACTTAAGCCTTCTTTTCTCTCTGACCTTCTAAAAAAGCATATGAATGGGCCTTTTATTATTTCTGGGAGAAAATAATTTTTAGAAGATATTAGAAATGCATCCTGTAAGTCCAAACCCTGGTGGACAATGACGTGAAATAACTTTTTTGTCTGACTGTTGCAGTAGTTTGCTCTCATCTACATAGAACAGCCTTGAACAAGACAAAATATGAGTCTGCTTTGGCTCATTTCTTTAAAAAAAACCCCAAGCTTTCACAAAAGGTTTGGTTTCCTCCTTTTGTACTTAGTTTCAATGATGATTAAGCTCTCAAGGGGCTGCTATGCTTGTCAGGAGTTGTTTTTTCTAATGGATATTACACGCACTCCCAGCACAAATTCACTTTTCCTGCCCTCCCTCATCTATGTTGAAAATGACAAGCAGATGAAACGTTAAAAGGAGAGAGATTATCATTGTGATTGCACTATTCACACAAAATGCAGACATTGGCTTTATCTTCTACATAGTTATGATTTTGGTGTGCCTTTTAAGATATAACTAAGTAGAGATATCTTAAAGATAATAACCTAGTTATTATTTTACACTGATTTAAGGAAGGGTGGGTTGGGTTTGGTTTTGTTGGCTTGATTTTTCCGGTGGTGTTCCATGTTTATCCTTAGAAAAACACATTACTCCTGATGATACTTGTGGTCAGGTTTGGGATCCCCAGGCAAGGGGCCAATTCTGCTCTTGGTTACTTGGAGTAATGCCATTAAAATCTCTATGTCTGACTATTAGCTGTTGTAACTGAGGATATCCACAGTCCCTACACACTTTCAAAAAACTATTCTGATTAATTCTGGATGAGAACAGGGCTTCCTGGGAGGGATTCTCTGCTTTGTGGTGTTCTCTGCCAGCACCAACAGTGCTCTTCTGACTTGAGAACTGCTTTTTCCTTCCTGAAGTGTTCTCCAATGTGAATTTGAATGTCGTGCATGGACAGACTCCAGATTTAAAACTCATGTAGCCCTCCATGCCAGAAAAACCAGAGCCTCAGGGAATGTAACAAACACAACTCATGAGAACAACCAGATGACAGCTTATTAATACACCCTGAATGCTATATGCATGTAGAGAAATCTTGCACTGCCAACACAGGGAGCTAACGTGATTCTCCAAGAGAAAAATCTCCCAATTGTTACAGGCAATAAGTAGATATCAGTTCCATTTCTGTTCCACCAACTGTTAATTGGCTTCCAGAAGATCATGTAAGGAGAAGGGAATATGGAGCAAGATAGAAGCCAAAAGAAAAGAGGATTCCCATCCTTGTAATATTGTTAATCAGCAGCTCTTTTGCCACGTCCCAAACACAGGGGCATCCCCTCATGTTGGAGAAGGTTTCCTTCCAAATAAATGGACTGGGACTGGATTGGCAAAGTGCAGACAGCGGCAGAGCTGCTCCCGACACCAGCAGGAAAACCAGAGACCCCAGTGAGAAGACAGTCTTGAGGCTGAGGCTGGGTAATTTAGGTACGTCACAAAGGGCTCATTATTGTCCCCTGAACCACTTGGTGGGAACCAGCATATTGATGTCAGTGAGGGGCCTTCCTCTGACTCTGTCTCTCTCAGATTCTGGCATCACGAGTCCTTCTGCCTGGTGCTTCCCTTTGTCCTTTCTGTTCTTTTCTCTCTTTCTTCTCCTTTTCTTTTCTCTTTTCTTTTCTTGCCTTTTGTTCCCTCCTTTAACAATTTTCAGTCAACCCCAGGGAGACAGTCCCACTCTTATTTGCTAAAATAACTAGTAGTTAAATGACTGACATTTAATGTGGTATCTTAGGCTTCAGTACTGCTCCGCTGGGAGAAGATGCAGTGATGAGTGTGTGGGGAGAGGGAGGAATAGGATGTGGATCATGCTTCTGAGAGCTTCTTTTTTTTTTTACAGGCTGTCTGCAGACTCCAGCAGACATCATTTCTGCTGGAGCACTTACGGAGAACACATTTCTGAGTGGGAGACAGACAGAGGGCTGTCCATGACCTATCAAAAAAAACCCCCAAACCCACCACTATAGCATAAATCAAACTGGAGCCCACTACACTGGAAACCTCAACAAGGAGGATGTTATCCTTTTTTGATTACCTGCTTTCATGCTTCCTTTGGAGTTAGTACTGCAAAATCACACTGAACTGCACCAGCATTTGCAAAAGGATGCTTGAAACTTGAATGGCAGCACATAGTGCTGCTTGGGATTTCAGTGTATTAACAGAGCTCTCCTACTCATGTGGGGGAATGCAGGGCAAGCTCTCCCCACAGGGCATGGTTCAATGATGCCTTTGAAACACTTTTAGCAAAAGTAACCATCAGTGATTTGTTCTCCTCTGATTTGGCTGGGAGACACAGATAGGCATTTGCACTCACACAGGCAAAACCCTCTCCCTCATCTAGGTGAGACCCTTCCACCCAAAAGGTTTCTCCTACAAGCAAGAAATACAATCACCCAGCTGTCACCTCATTGGCAGATGAACTATTTATTTCATTTGTCATATCCCTTGGGAATTTCACATGATGGAGCTGTCCCGTGGGAGAGCCTTTCTAAGAGAGTTGTTCCAATTGAATGTTCAAAAAACAAAGGTAATCAGCTTCTCTACCACCAGACTTGTAATTTCACCATTTAATTTCCTCCAGTTTCATTTCAGAAGTTTATAACAGGTGAGACAAGCTTGAAAAATAACAACAATAAGCCTTGTGTATGATTACGACAAAGGAGTGAGGACCAGAATCCTCAACGTAAAGGAATGTTGCAAACGATGGGAGATCATCTCCCAAGATGCCATTTTGCTGAAATATCCTGAGGAATCAGTTTTCTGCCCACATCACACTGGAGAAGCTCTTGCAATGTCACTACATGTTATGGTACAACATCAATATGTGGTAAAGCCTGGTGCAATGGAACAGCAGGCACCCAGCAGGAAAAAACCCAACAAAAACCCAACAAAAAACCTCCTACCTAAATTCCAGACCATATAGCTTTGTTTTCTTGTTCCAGTCATTCAAAATGTGCAGTCCACAGGATCATTTTGGAACCCTTCCTCATCAGTTGGTACTAAAGGGGTTCTCATTTGGCTTGGTGGGCACCTATGGGTATATGCAAAGAATTACTTTGCAACCCACTGCGGATACTTGCCACTGACAAAAATGTGGCAGAGAGCAGAGAACATGTGCAGTAGTGGGTATTGGGTATATTCATCTGTAATCAGAGAGAACATGGTAGTTTATTGCCATTACTGGGTGATGACAAGGCAAAAGGTGCTCTGAAAGCCTAAAAACAGCTGCTTTGCTGGGCTATTACATGGGCACAGCAATGCCACCTGACAAAAACAGCAGCTCTGAGTTTTTATAAACACCTGATGGGCTTAACAGTGCTAATAAATCACATAATCTACTTATTTGCTGCCTGGCTTATAAAGGTTTAGGCTACAAGAAAGTTGGTCTGGAAACTCTCTGTAAAGATGAAAATGGTCTTCCAGGGCATAAACTGACTACAGAGCTAGCAAAAACCCCAAATACTGCGATACTATGAAATTGTAAAAAGTCACTACTCCAGTACTGTCTCTGAATAATACCCCTAATTTTAAGTAAGAAAGCTTTGTAATCAGAAGATGCCTCCCACTTTTTCTTCCTTTTGCTTTTCCCTGTGAAAACTTATATGTGAATCAAGTGTACCCAAGATCTCTCCCTCTCTGGGTACTTTTGGTGCAAGCTGGACAGATGAAGACTCATACTTGTGCCATCTACAGGGTAAAGGTAGCGGGAAAGGAAGGAAAGGGGCCAGAGAAATCCCTTTTTTTTCCCTGCAATTCATTTTATAGTCAGTCCTTGGCTGATTTATACAAGAGAACAGAAAAGGCCCAGAGGCAAGACAGCTCATCTCTCTGTAACTGGAAACAAACTCCCAACCCAACTGGAGTTTGGAGAACTTGTGTGCAAGTTGCCTTTGGATTATTCTTCATGAGATTTTATTTTTTTTTAAGCTTTCAGTCTGAAGGCTGTTACTCATCCTTTCAGCTCGTGTCACGATGAACTCCCTTGCAGAGAACAGGACCCAGAAGTAGGCTGAGCAACATCCTGTATTGTGCAATTTAATTTGGGAAATTGCCTTTCCTGCACTGGTGCTATGGGGTGCTCAGCTGGAGTCCATACCCTAAATCTTACCTCCCTGTGGAAACAGCCTGACAGGCCCAATGACACATTGCAAATGCAGCTCTGCTGCGAGCTCACGTTGGGAAGGTTAATGCCATTTTCTATCCCACATGCAGATTTTTTTCTGGAAAAAACACAAAAGAGGCCTGAGGTACAAGGATGTATGGGGAAGACTGACACAAAGCCTTCAAAGGTAGCGAGAGAATAAGCGCCTTTGAATGCATCCCGGGAACTAGACTGTGGAAGGACAGGGAGAGGTAGGTCATTTACCCTTTCCACACAAGCAGTTTGGAAATGTACTGCAAAACATTGCAGCCTTAAATATCCTAACCCAGAATCAATTGTTGGCTGTGCATTTCAAAAGCACAGGAGGGGACAGAAGGTGCCCAGGGGTCTCAGAGGAGTGAGTAAGGAAACCTGAGGTAGCAACCTCTCTGAAATGGCCCTCACCAGACAACACTGGCCACTGGGCAACTAAAATACCTGTGTGGTGGAACCAAAGTCACTGCAGTGTGGTAGACACCAGGATGCATCTTTTTGTCCAACACCACCTCATGGCTCCTTCCAAGACATCCCACAGGCATCTTTTTGCACCCTCCTATCTCATATCCACAACTGCAGTTTCCAGCCATCCTGCCTGTTCCCTCCAGGGCTGCTGTCCCTCTGCAGTGTCCCTTCACAGGCTGTCCCAAAACAGTCCCTGACATAGTCCCTGCCCCACAGCTGGAGCCCCCACCACTCGCTCCTCAGCGTTCCTCTCCTCCTGGTCAACAGGAACTGCCTCCTTGGAATGGGAAGACATTTGGCTGTAGTCATATTCCAACCTGCAGCTTTGAATCTGCTTCACCCAGAAGCAAACTCACCTCCCCAGAAAGAGGAGACTGCTGTCCTCAGCCAAACTCAGCCTTGTCAAGAGTTTGTTCTCCCTGACAGCCTCTA
The DNA here is from genome assembly GCF_003984885.1 of Neopelma chrysocephalum. NCBI lineage: Eukaryota > Metazoa > Chordata > Aves > Passeriformes > Pipridae > Neopelma > Neopelma chrysocephalum. The sequence continues at coordinate 9,973,043 of NW_020897720.1, forward strand.
ATCACCAGTTAGCCAGTTTACGGAGGGAAAATTTTTATCCTTTCTGCTAGAATTCATTTTTATGACACCTACCATAAGAGACTTAAAAAAAATCAGGCATTAAAATGGTTTATAGAGGGTATTTTTATAATCCACTAAGCTGTTTTCCATTTCCACTGATATGACATCTCTCAGCTATAATTTATAAATGCCATCAGTTAACAGGCACAGAATCTTATCCTACAATTTCTCCTCTCATATGCTTTTCCCATTTAAACTTTCTGTTAAATCTTTGCTGTGCTGCTAAATCCAGAGAGATTTGGTCATAGCTGGGGGGGAAAAAAGTTTAAGTAGCTAATTAATGTCATTGGATTTGGGGCATCCTATCATGAGAGAATATAGAGGAAGCATGTCCTCAATAAATATTTTGAGCATTTAAATAAAACTAATGGCCTCACCTACACAGGAACCTCTAATATCCTCAGAAAATAAAATGTTTTATAGGCAGTAAGTGGCTGTTTTCCCACATAGGGATGATGAGGACATCACATCAGGCATAGTGACTTTTCAGTGCATCTGGCTGTCCCCACAGTCATTTCTGTTATTGATTTCACCCAGAAGGGAGTCCCTCTGGGAAGTACCTGTATGTGCCAGGGTCCAGCCTGGGGACATCCTGAGAGAAAGCTTTTATTTACAGCTCTCCCAGAGTTCACTTCATACTTTGATAAAACCACAGAAATCCTGACAATAATTATAATCCTTGCAGTAGTTAGATATATTTTGCTTTTCTCTGACAAGCTCAGATTGGAAAACTCCAGGTTTCACCACAATCACAGCAGGGAAAACTAAACAGAACATACATTTGTCATTATTTGCAGCATCTCCATCATATCTACATTGTGTCTGCTGGGAAATTTGCATTGGGCTACATTTAGATGTTTTATTATGGAAAGTCCTGACATGGAAAACGCAAGCCAGCAGACACGGGACAGTTTGGGTATCCACCAGACAGCCATCCCCACTTGTCAAGGATCTGTGGACCTTCTCAAAGAAGGACCTGATTCATCAGGAAGAGCAATAACTGTAAACTTGAGCCTAAGAAGGTCAGCATGGGACTGATCAGAAATTCAAAGGTGTGTCCTCTCCTAAGGGCAATGTCTCCCTACTTATTTATCAACACTGGCAGCTGCAGAAAGCACCTCACTCCTTCTGAGCACCCAGCCTTTTCCAGCTGAATGGATGCTGCTGAAACAGAGAGAATCCAGATACTCTCATGGTGGCTGGGGTGGTGCCTCCTCAATGCCATTCCTTCCCACTCCCTTCTGTCCAGTCTCACTGGGAAAAGGAAACAAAAACAAACAACCCAAAAACGAGGTAATAGGATGGGAGAGTATCTCTAAAACTCTTTAAATATAACTTCTCCCTAAAGCCACCCTTCACATACAATCTCACACACAAGAGAAAGAGCTACTGACACAGCTAAGGTCTCAAAGGCACCTGTAGGTCATTTGAGGCTGGAAGTCAAAGTCTCTGTTAACTTCAGGATGTGTCTGAGAATTGATTAGTCTTTCACTCCTTGCAGAAAAGCCTACACGGTCCAAAGCATCAGGTGCTGCTCCCTCAGGACCTCAGATGTTGTCCTTTTTCATGCTGGTGCCTTCACTAATTGCACAGCCCCACGGTGAGAGCCATGGGAAGTGGAATCAGAGGAGACATTTCACTGCTCGCTTTAGCTGCTGTCTGTGGATGGAACCAAACTGCAACAAATGTTGATTTAAAGAACACGTCAGAGGCTGCCTCTAATGCACTTGCCACAAGCCTTCAGCTCTCATTTATCACCTGTGTCTGATTCTACCACTTTCCTAAAATTCAATTCTCTTTTTTTTTCTCCATACACACTTTTCAAGATATTTTTTTCATTTTTTACCATTGATGCCGTAGCGTATTCCCCTTGCACAACTTTTTCCTTTCACTGCTTGAGAAAAGTGCCACAAAGAAGCCATTAGAGCTCCTCAGCCATCTGATGTTGGCAGGAGATATTTCTGACAAAACAAAAAACACCACTGAGAGACCACTGCATGATCCTGAAACAGGATCTCACTCTGGAAGAGACGAGGATCTGGGGAAGGGGATCTGCTCTCACACAAGATATCCTACAGCATTGTGTCAAGGCAGAGAGGAGGAGATGAGTGAACCCTCCAGTACAGCACAGCCAAGTTGGGACCACACAGCACTGCCCTTTCCCCTTGTCACCCAAAGAGAATCAGAGCCAGAAGTAGCCAGAGACGGGGTTCATCCACACATGAGCAGGAAGAAAGTGGACCATGGGAGCAATCCCAGTTTGTCTGCTGTTAGAGCCTGTTCTGCAGCAGACAGCAGCACCATCACAGAACAGCAGAGCAGAAACACGCTCCTTCCATGAAAAAGAATCATTGAGCTGTAATTCTGCTTTTGGCTTATTCTTTCATCCAAAAAAAAAAGTGCTTTGGATAAAATAAAAAACCTATTTTTGCTACTCTTGAAACAGATGCACAGGGGCACTTAGTATCACTTAGAACACACTATATCACCATTAGGTACTGATGCTCCTGGAGGAATCACTGAACATTAAAATGCCTTTAAAGCTCTTATTTCTTTGGTACCTACAGACCTAAGCTAACAATCAAGACCTCAAATATTCGGTAAACAAGTATAAACCCTGCTGTGAAAGCTTAATAAACTCATGATGAGAGGCAGATGCAACAAGTGAACAGCAGAAACCACGCCAGCCATGAGATGGTCACGACATCTTAAGCATGGGGCTTGCAGTGGTTAGAGGCACAGACTGGTGCAGAACTGCCAAGAGGAAAATGCTGCTGCAAGGAAGGGAAGAAACAGCAAAACTTTGGGTGGAGCATAACATAGCTGGCCAAAGTCTGCAGGAAAGATGAAGACAAGCAGTGATGGGATCACAGGCTACAAAACTGAGTGCCTTTGGATCAAGTGAACTTTCTTTAGAAGGGCTTGATCCACAATCTGCAAAATTGGTAGTGCAGAAACAAGTATGTGTAGCCCCTGATTTCTCTTCGCACTAAAAAGATATTTAAAAAACAAATCCAAATTAAGACAAATGTTGTATTTTCCTGGAATAATTAATGAGTGCAAATTAAAGGAAGAAAGGTTAAACCATGTCAACCAACTGAACATGAAAATTGAGAGAAATGGCTGCAGAGGATCACAGTGCTCCATCACCTGGGTGCACCCCGCACACGTCATCTGTCCTGCTGACTCTGACAGCAAATTCCACTGGAGCACACTGTGAGCCCAGGATTTTAACCAGCCAGGAGATAACAGCAGCCAAAAACATGAGCTCCTGTCTGCTTCAGGGAACAAAAGCATGGGCTTTCATCACCTCACTGCTGTCTATAGGAAAGGAGAGCCGGATTTGGAGTGCCCACATCAGGCCACTCAACATCTGCACTGATGCCATGAGGCCCTCACCCAATGCATCAAAATGCCCTTTGGCAGAGCTGATTGACTGCAGGTCTCAGGGTGCAGGGCCTTGTTTGGGGCTGCAGAGTGGCCCCACAGCCCATTCCCACTGTGCAAGCCCACACTTTGGGGAAGCAAACGGGCTGACATGGCAGAAGCAGCAGCTCTGTGCTGAAACAGCGTGAAATCCAGGTCAGGCAGGTGCTGACTGTGGGTGGGATGTTGTGCGTGGCAGGCTTAACCTGCCTGGAGTTGCATACATAGGTTTCATGCAAGGGGGCTGGAATAACATCTTCACCTTCCCTTCATCAGTATTCTGGGCAAAATACTTTCTCCTCACAGCAAGAGAAGGAAAAGAGAAGCAGGAGAGGAGAATTTCTCAAGGAATTTTTCAGAGAAGTGATGCTCTTGAACTTTTCAGAGCAAAGAGTGTATCTGCTGCACGTTCCTCTCCCTTCTTCCTGAAGCTGGGAAAAAGAAACCTTAATGAGGAAGTGAGGAAGGAGATTTCTTCCCAAAGATGGACTCATTACGGGGTGCCAGGTGCCAACTCTTAAAGCAAATTCTTTCAATCTCACACAGCATCTTTAAGAAATGATAGATTGCTGTGGCTCAGAGGAAACTGCTCCCTGATAATAAATGAGTTGTTAGCAGAGGTTGCAGACTGCCATATCCATTTGTGATCCAAAGGGCTCACAGCTGCTTCCCGTTTTCGCAATGCCAAAACCACAGAACACCAGGCAGCAAGGGATGGGAAGGCAGCCTCCTGCTCCTGTCTGCCTGCTGCTCTCCAGTGGCTAAAGAGAGACAGTCAAGTGCAATTTCCCTTTGATGGAGCTTTTCTTTAGTGTAAATTTGCTGTTGTTGAAAGTGAAGAATTCACTGTATTGGCTACAGGCAAGGATAGCTAGGGAAACAATCTCACCCCTGCATGCTACATCTCTGCAGCACCTCTGGTCACTCTGGACGTGAATCATCCTGTGGCACAAGCACCATAGTCCTACAGCAACACACCTCATTCCTCCCTGCACAGCTGAGACAACACACCTCTGATGAGGCAAACACACCTTTGCAAAGGCTCCCGTTGGTCCCACCACAGGATGCTGTTCTGCCTCAGTGTCTTGGCCCCGATTCCCTCTATCCCTCCATGACACTGCTCTAGATTTCATTCCACAGCCCTGGGAGCCAAGAGGGGTGATTCCTCCCCCCACCCCCTGTTTATTTCTTAAAGTTGTTCTGCTCGAGTTGCTAGTTTGGATTCACATTTTTACTTTCTGTCCTGAGATAGGCTTGAAACAGCAAACCTGAATGCACATTGTTATCACACTCCTCTGAGATTGCTGCCAAATGGCAATTAGAACTCAGAACAGGATTGAGGACTCAGGATGGGATTCGGAGTACCCTCAGGATTTTCGGGTGTGTTTTGGTCTAGGGCTTTGGATCTGATTTGTCTCAGCTGCTATAGGATGCTACTACAGAAATTTATTTTTTTTTTTCCGGGCCAAACAACTTTTTGTTTTCCTTTTTTACAAGATTGTTCATTCCAGTGCCATGCAGTGCTTGGTCGTGCTCTTCCATTTGAGCTAGTGGGGATTGCTCAGCCAAATCCCTGGGTGCTGTTTTGAAAATGCCACAGTTAGCATCTGAAGGCATTCCTCCCCTATGATCCCCCAGAGTCCACTCCTAGGGAAAGGCACTACTGGCCAGGAGCATATCAACATGAAGAGGGAGAGAAAGAGATCTGCTTAAAGACAGCAAAAGCAAACCCAGGCATCGTTGTTAGAGCCCTCCAAGTACTCCTGCCAACAGCAAGCCCATGAAAAGCAAGAAATAGAAGAGACCAAGAGGATAAGAGCAAACATCAGGCCCCTGCCCTTGGGGGGCCACTGCAGTGCGGTACCAAAATACAGGAGAACCTGAGCAGAGCAGTTTCTACGCCATGAACATATGTTTTCTTTGCTTCTCAGCAATACATCAGAATAGCACAACTGCGAAGTGCCTGTTTGCAATGTGATGCCTGCTTTTATCAAAGCCTTTACAGGCTGCTCACAGAGAGAGCAGGAAAATGTTTGATACTGCTGAGATGTCACCTTCAGCAAACGATTGAGGAATTAGCAGAAGGGCATAATACAGCAGCAGACACTTTGGGGTACGATTCATCTCACCTGCCTCTCAAGGTCTCACCGTAAGTTAAGCCAAGATCAACACGCTATACTGTTGCTTTACTTGGTGTTTCACAGAGGAAGGAAAAGTTCAGTTAGGGGACATGTGGACATATGTGAGGACTTGAGAACAAGCAAAGCTTCCTAAGCAAAAAAGAGAAATTCAGGAGTGGTCACTGAGAGCTGCTATTTGAGATGCTGTGTGTTGGCATTCTCAATTCAGCGTAAGTGAAACTGTGACAATGCTTGAAGAAGAATTTCCTCTTTGACAGAGCAAGCCTGTACCCCAAAGTAGTGCTAGTTAGTGCAGAACAAGAAGTGATATGGGCTTTTGGGGGAAGGGCTCATCTCTGGAGGTGTGGTTGCTCAGGAAGCAGAGATGGAAATTCAGGAGCTATCTCAGGTCCTACCTGGGGGCTGCACAGTGAAACCACTGCCCCCCTAAGTGTCAGCACATAAACATGGGCTTGTCTGGGAGCATGAAGGACTGGTTTTCTGGTCTGTGTGTGACTGTGAATGGGCAACCTCCTGCAAACCCTGGGACTGCCTGGAGTTCTGTGGGTTCAGGAGAGGTGCTGGTATCTCTGAGGTCTCTGCTAAGTCTGGCACACAAGGCTGCTAAGGTGGAGGATGTTATGATGTAGATGACTCAATGTTAGAAATCTGCCTGACTTCATCCACACATTTCTTGCAGGTTCCCAAACAAATGATGACTCTTAATGCCTGTCAGCCTAGGCTAATCCAGGTCCCAGACTCCTGGGACCTGAAGAGGTTTCCTCCCCCACAGAGGAGGAGAGGCCCTGCTCCCCTCAGTGAGGCTCCACTCTCCCCACAGCCTTTTTGCTGTCCCCATAGGAGAGGAGCACGGGGACTCCCAGATTACCACCTCCACCCCTTGAAGCTGTAGACAGTGGGTTTTGGCACAGCCAAAATGAGCTGAGCAGAAAAAACCCCGGAACCAGGACAGCCTGGTAGAGTAAATTAATTCTGATTAAATCTGTGAAATGCACTCAGATCTGCCTTTGCTCAGGATGGACTAGGGACAGCTGCTGTGCCCGACTGTTTTTCTGGGACAGTGAACTGGAAATGGCATTTCTGCACGGGCTGCACCGAGCTCACTGCCTCGTCCTTGCCTGCAACTGCAACTCTCCTCAGCCCCTTCCCCCACTGCAGCCGTATCTGGTTTGGTTCTCTATTACTTCCTTTTGTAGTTCATTAAAGACATTAATCACCTTCTGCACAAAGACATTTCTCTTGAACTCCCTGCAGGCCAGACCTCTTTCTCCACTGCGGCTCCACTGCCTGCTTCAGCCCCTGCAGACACAGCGCTGGTAGCCCAGACCTGCCCCCATTTCCCTGCTGATCTGGGTCCCTGCTAGACACTGATCAGATCATCACCCCCAAACCTCCCCTGCCTCCTTTCCAGCTAACCTTCACCTCACTCTGGTCTACATCTCAGCATTTGTTGTCTCCCTCTTCCCTAGCCAAACAGTCCCATCTCAGGACCAACACATGACCATCGTGCATCCCGTGCATCAAGCCACCTATAAATGGTACGTGCTCATCATGCACTAAGGATGCAAGGGGTCCTGCTGCACAGGGCTGGCTGAGAGGAAAGTACAGTGGCGTGTCAGGACTGTTGCAGCAACAAGAGGACTGAAGGTTGTGTAAGACAAGCTGGCAGTCTGCAATAACCACCCCATGCAGGGGATTCCCTGTGTTAAGCACGGAGATTTGGGTCCACAGCCTTTGCACCAAGGAAGGGGGAGGTCAAGAGTAAGCTGACCTGTGGTGCTGGTGAAGTGGGAGACAACAGCATCTCCAACTCACATTTGAGCCAAAAAATGCAGAGCCCTCAGAAAGCAAAACTTTCCCTGCCTTAGCTAAGGGATGAAAAGAGAGACAAGGAAAACTTCACCTACAGCTTACCCACAGACCCCCAGAGCTGCTGCCTGGCCCCTTTCCCATGCCATGTCTTCTGACCCAGGGTTCCTCCATCCTCTGTCCCTGTGTGCTCTCTGCTGGACTTCACTTTTCAGTGCTTTCCTTACAAGCTCCCAGGCCAGCTGCAAATTTTTCCTGCTGTTTACCTGCCAGAATAGCAACTCTGTCCTCCTCGCAGATGGTGCTGAATGGGGTGTGGGTGCTGCGTGGAAGGAAAGACAACAAGGCTCAGGGCATTCAGGGAATATTAAAAGTCCAGCAGGAGAAAAATCACATCTGAATCAGTGTAATCACTGATGTGGTTTTGCTCGTTGAAGCTTACTGCTAGCAAAGATCAAAGCAAAGTGTTTGGGAGAGCGGGAAGGTGAGAAGTAGCCCTTGGTTTCATGTGAGATCCTTCTGTGCTGCTTCCAGATTACTTATAGAGGCTTCTGTATCTCTCCTCTGAACCTCCAGCCCTCAACTTTTAATCTCCCTCCCACTTCATCTCCATTAGCATAGTGTCAAGATCTCACTGATAAAATCAAAGCCAAGACTAGACTCCTATAGCATATAGAGAGATGTAGACACATATGCCACATCCACAAGAGAATCCTGCCATCAGTTGTTTTCTTTTGCACTCCTCCACACTGCCAAAAACAAATAAAATCAAAGAATGAAAAGACCCTCTTGAAGAAGCCAAGATATGGCATTTTGTAACTGTTACTCACCTCTTCATTGCCTCTTACTGCTGCTTCCTCCAGGAATCAATCAGTCTGGAGATGCATAAGTACGTCTCCTGAATTGCAACCCTGAGTGAGGATTGGCAAGGGTTTGGTTTGCAGACAACAGGGAAAATAACTGATCTACATTAATAAAAAGAACTGACATTTCAGGAGCTTTTTGTCCTTTTTTGTGTTGTTGTGGTGGGGTGTGTTTTTTTTAAGAATGCCCCAGAGGGGACAAGTGGGTCTGGCTGCCAAAGGGCAGCGTGAGAAAATCAGCTGGAGACTCGTTAGTGTGTAAGCTAATGATGATCCGGCCAGCCAGCGAGCAGGGAAAAATTTCTGCCGGATACCACGCTGTTATTATTCTAATCATTCAGTACTATTTTGAATTTTTTTTTTTTTTTCTGGAAGGATGGTGGATTGCAAATGGCTTGGTTTGGTCCCTCACCTGCATCTTGCCTAATCCCTGACTTCCTCAGGTATTACAGAAGAACATCCTGTGCTCTACGCAACAGAACTTTTCACTGGGAAAAACACTGCCCTGTTTCACTTCTACACAACTAAAGTCAGAGCAATAAACCCCTTTTCTCTTTAAAGGAATGCAGTTGAGATAAATGCATCTTTGTCTTCAGACTTGTGTTAATTCTGCACCCCGGAGAATTTGGATCTTCAGAATATTAAAGTCTCCCTGACTTATTGGCTCTTTAAGGATCATGTTGATTTTGTGTTCACTCTGAGCTCCACATGTTACTGAAGCTAACTGGGACCATTTCCATTTCTACCGGCAGAGAGCTGTTGCCTTTGGGGCCCTAACCCTATTAAAGGAAATGTAAACATATATATCTAAAATTCCCACCAGTTGTGGAAATGAACAGCATGCTTCCCCTCACTGCCTTCCTTGCAGTCACACAAAGATTTCCACTCTCACCTTGCTAATATGCCAAAATATAAAGCCTGTGTATTTCTGGCCTAGTAGGATCCCTATCACATGAAAAAGCTTTATTTTTAGAGAAGAAAGGATAAGCTGTGAGCGGAAACTGTGACTGTCACACAATGGACAGGTCTGGCCTCTCCAGCTCACTGTTTCTCAAATCCCTTCTCTGCCGGCTGCAGAGCCCACAATTTACTTCTTCACTCTCTTTTTTGCTTGTCACCAGTGAGTAGCTGGGATCCTTTCCAGATGAGCAGACAGATTTGCAGGTGTGAAATTCCCCTTATTCCTCCTCTGATTTTTCCTTATTGCGTCATATCTGCTTTTCTCCCCAGGCGCCGCTCCAACCACCCAGCACAAAATAATTAAATACACAAAAGTAATCATGCAAAGAATAAGTGCGCCCATGGCCTTTGGAGAGAGGGACACAGCAGCCTGGGGGACACCTGTTCCCAGTGTCAGTGGTCACTGTGATTGCTGAGCACCCAGCACCCACCCTGGGGGCCCTGCAGAGACCTTGGGCACAGGAGGCTGGTGTCAATCCCAGGACCTGCTCCCTCCTGTTTGGTAGGATTTCACCCATCAGCACACTCCTTAGGGCTGGAGCTGACCCTCCAAGGTGTTGGTATCTCACTAAACAAACACACACTTACTAGAAAGCTGTAGGCCATCCCTGCCTGAAACTGAGCAACCTTAACCACAGTTTGGTCTAACGTGAATTGATGCTCCGTGATTCCTCTGCCTGCATCACATCTTTTCCTATTACATAATCTAAGGAGATGTATTTCCTCGTAGTACCTATGTTGTATTAATCAGACTGCATCTGATCATTAAATCCATGTTTCTGTTGGCTTAACTCATATTAAATAGTCATAGCGAGCATCCTCAGCTCTGCAGGGAAAAAAAAAATCCCAAAGCACTTACATGAGGTTTCTGACACTGCAAAAATAATAACAAGTCTAGCAATACCACAACTATTACAGGGCTGGGCTTATTTAGACTGTGGAAGTTTAATTATAAAAATTGCATTTTAATTGATTGCTGCTGGAATGATTACAACAACACCTTTACAAGAAATGGCGACCATCGTATGTTTGTCAACAAAAAAGCTTCCTTTAAATCCAACGGAGTAATTGTTTAATTAAAACAAATTTAGATCCTCATTTGAGAACATTCTAATTCTTGCCTATTCCTTCCTGCCTCTAAGAGGTAATTTAAGAGATAAAAAGCAATCTCTATAAATACTCTATCTATATATGTAAGTATCCAAGGAAAAGAAGAAAAAGAAATACTTCATTTCATAGCTGATCTGGATGTAAGCTTGCTGCTATTGATAAGAACATAAGCACAGAGTGAGTGATCACTACAAATCCCTCTCTAATTGGTGCTGGGTGGCCCTCATAAAATATGAACAGAATCCAAACTACATGATCATTTTCTAATTTGCAGAACAGATTCAACTGTTGATATTCTACTGCACCCACAGTCCATACTCAGCATGAGGACCCCATAGTAAGTGTATCTGTGCATACAAGGAAGGAGAGGGATAAATAATTCATTGTTTTTCGGCCTCTTTACAAGTTTTCTTGCAGCTGAAAAATCCTGTTGCTATCCTGTGCAGACCTCTGTGTTTCAGGTGGGCAGCTCCTGAATGCCCCTTGTCAGTAGCCCCACACCTAAGCACGCAAAATCCAATAGCTACCTCAGCAAAGCCGCAGGGCTCAGTGACGAGCAGGGGTTATTTTAGTCACTGGTCATCCCTGCAAAGTGGCCTGAATTTTGCAGAGACAGATTTACCAAGCTAGTGACTCACCTTGTGTGAGCACTGCTCACAGGGCACAGTCCCCAGGGCACTACCAGGGAAGGCTGGTACTGAGCCATCGGTTTCCCTGGACAGTGAGAGCAGCCATCACGTCTCCTGATGCTGCTGAGCTCACCTGGGAACTTCAGCCAGAGGCCGAAAGCAGGAGCTTCTGCACCACAAATTAAATAAAGCCATGGAGCTGTGGCTGAAATAATTCATATCCCCTGAGGAGCTGGGCTGTGCACAGGATGGGGATGTGCATTACATGTGCACAATTGGAGGCTGAGATGAAGAATAAGAGGAAACTACTCTCAACACAGGTTGTCTCAAGCAAGCAGTCTGTCATCCTTTTGCTGCCAACAGTACATGGTTCTTGCATCCACTGCAGACCTCCCAGGGACAGGAATTTGAAGCTCTCTCCTAAGCTTCAGACCTTCTGTGTCCTCACATCTGGCACAGAGCAGGCCTATTCCCACTCCTTTCCACTCTGACTTGCAGCATCAACGCTGCTGTGTTGGGTGTGTCCTGAGTGCAGTCAGACATGGCAAAACCCAGCATGACAGAGTTTGCTAGAGACTGTGTGGAGGCTGTAAAGCTCTTTTCCAAACATGGCTGAAGACAGAACCTGTGGACATGTCTTTAAAGCTGCTCAGAAGGGTTTTGCTCTGCTATGTCACTAGGTAAGCATTTCAGCTACACCACACCATCATTTTACCCTTTACAGTCACCTGGCACTGCTGTGTACTTCTGCTGCAGGAAGGACTTTCAATTCACCTTCCCCCTACAGAATTGCCTTGGCATTTGAAGAAACATCACAAAATTATAAAGCCTCCTAACCTTTAGTTAAGAACCCTCAGAGTGGCTGGTGTGTGTTTTCATATGGGTAAGCCCCACCACGCACCCAGCTGCAACCACAGAGCCTGTTCATTACCAGCTGTTCCGTGGGATGGAATGAATTCAGGAAGATATTTCAGTTATTGAAATGTGCCCATGTTTCGGTGTTGCAGCAACATTAGCATCAACCACACACATGAAATAGGAGGTTACCACATGTTATATCTACAACCTATTTTTAATTTCTTAATGATAACGGTTTGCTTAAAATCATCATCCATTTACGTGTTACACGCAGGGAGACAGGACTTGTGGATCGACGCTTCCCCACACAGAGTATTCACAATCACCGTGTAATGATGAAAAGTTCACAGCTGAAAGCATCAGAAATGCGAAAGTTATTGCTGGGCTGTCACAGTGACAGCCCAGCAACAACAGCAGCCTCCTGCTATTTTCCAGATTTATCACTTTGATGGATATTATTGTTACCAATCCACTATCATCACTAGCACGTCACTAAGGGCGCCGTTACCTGGGCACTAATGGGGGCAGGACGTCGTGTAACTTCACCCACTGTCATGCCAAAGCTGGCTCATCCCAGCCAGTAAGCAAATACGTGTCAGGCAGAGGTAGACAGTGTCACAGTTGATGCTGAGATACATTTTGCACACAATCTCCTTAGCCAGGGTGCTGTCATTGTGCTGCAGTTCATCCCACCACTTCAGCATCACCCTGCAAGCTGCCCAACAAGGGTTTCCCTTCTGCTCCCACAACTGATTCTTAATGTATATTCTGTATTTTCAATGATGTTGCTGCAGGCACTTGCCATAAGGACTACATTTAGCACATGAGGCCAGATCCTAACACAAAGCAGGATTTGCAGTGGGGCTGGGATCTACTAGTGTTCCTCAGATGGCCTATTGGAGACCCAGATAGGGGCAGCACCAGGTTTACAGGGTACAAACATCTTTGACTTAACTGTCGAAGAAACAGGTAATGCCAATTGCAGGGAAATGCTGTGTTCTCTATCTCCATGGGAACAAAACTGGTACTTTTAAATGGTAGCATGGCCAGTCGTTTCTCAGAAGATAAGGACCACTGCGTGGGCAAGGTTTTTATTCTCTGTAAATAAACAGATCTTTCTGCTGATATCTAGTCTTGGCAACCGGGAAGGGAATTAGCTGGAAGATGAGGAATGAGCTAATTCCTGACAAAAGTTTTACTTCAGCCCTAAAGCACAAAAATCAGGTCTCCTAATGGCCTGGTTTTTGGGGGTTGAGTTTTTTTTTCACCCCTGGGGTATATGGAATAACACCTTCTTTTGTGCTTACAAAACAAATGCTGCCTTCCATAGTCTGGAAGAACTTAGGAAGTTTTTAATTATAAGAGAAGAAAAACGAGGACAAGTAAAGTTGGACTGTGCAGAGTGCTCTGCTGGTCTGATCTAGGACAATGTGCCCTACATAGAGCTCAAATATAACATCCTTTGGGAGGCTGTCTTGCTTCCATTCAGCTTTTGTGAGACCACCCCTGCCCCCGCGCTACTAATGACAGATTTCTGAAGCATAACTAGTATTGTGGTCCTGCTACTGAAGCTGTAAACAAAACCATTAGTGGCAGGGGTGGAGAGGGAGGGAAAGCCATGTGCAGGTGAAGAATTTATCTGAGTGATATTCTTACAGCTTCTGCTTTCTTCCTGCTTTCAGCACTGAAATAGCTCATCCCCAGCCACAGTCAGCAACTCTACCCCAGGTGGGTGACGCTTTCCCTTGATAGATACAAGGTCTGTCTTTTTTCTTCTATTTGTCTGGTTTTCCTGCCAAGAAAGTGCCATTGCATTGAGCTGAAATAGTTGCTCTTCCTTGATGGAAACCTTGTAGTTGGCAAATGGAGGGATATTAAGGAAAATAGAAAATCTTTAGACATGTCATTAGATACTGCAATGAAAGTGTGGCCAAATTGTTACTCCCCTCCTATATCATACTGGGCAGGAAATTCCTGAAATCTTGTATTTGCAAACCTTCCAACAGAAAATATCACAACTCTCCTTTTTTATTATTTTTTTTTCTTCAAAAACCCTAATAATTCTCCTCTTGTACATTTCTGGCCCTTTTTTTTTGTCTTCTGGCATTTCTGAGCAGACAGAGCCGTTTGTGTCCACCTCTACCCCCACTCTCCACACAACTAAAGCGCAGAGAGGATGTTTCAGTGACTCAAGAGGACACAATGGACGTGAGCCAACAACAATCCAAGAGGCTCTACAAAGGGAAGGGCTCCTCCAGCCCCTCCTGACAGTCCATTTATGCACTCACAGGCTCAAAGAGTGTCAGCAGTGTCTGACACCAGGTAAAACCAAGAAATTCTTTGTGCATCACATCCTGTCGGTACAGGAGCCCCTTTCCCGCAGAACAGCACCTCTTTTCCAAGGGAAGCAAATCCTGCAACAGCTCTCACACAACCACAGGGCTGTGTTATGGGTTTAGTTTTCATCTAGTTCTCTCCTGGTCTTGTTTGTTGCTGCTAACTTTGGCATTACCAGTTTTTTCTTTCCCCAGTTATATCATATAACAAGAACAGCACAGCTGTGGCTTTAGCTGGGTGCGGATACACCCTAGGATCAACTCTGTGGTGCAAATTCAGTTTTTAATACTTGTTTTTAGAGCCAATGATTTCACTGTTTCTTGAAACTAGAACTCTCTTACTTCTCTGTCATTATTAGCAGTGCCCCTTATTGTGGATCTGGACTCTGCTTGCACCAAGCTGCTGATTTCTGCTAGGTCTTTCTTAAATTACGAGGACAGATGGCTAAACTGGGACTGAGGAAGAAGCTGTTCACACTAAACAGAGACTTCTGTGCACTCTGTGGGTGGAAAGAGGTGCCTTTGTTGTACACCACAGCTACGGGAAATATGGGAATGAAACCTTAACATAATGAGCTGGGCAGAGGTTAGAGAAACAAGAAGAAATGAATTGTTGGGGGGTTTATACCACTTTGGATGCAATGGAAGAGAAAACACTGGACATGCTGAATAACTGCAGCACTACCTCATCCCTGTGCCTTAGCACAAAACAAAATGATTCAGAAATCCTTTGTCTGTGTGTTTGGGGTTTTCTTGCCTGGACCCTAAAGGTGAGTAGCACATTTGGAGCAACATATCTCGTATTTCAGACAGGAAACAAACTTCAGTCAGGAATAAAGACCCCAAAGTAAGGCAGAGCACGGTGAACGCTGGTACTTACAGGTGTATGTCATTTCAAAGCTGTCACTGATGTTCACAATGTCAATCTGGGGAAGGAGCTTGGGAGGTTCCGTGAGCTGAGACAACGCAAACCTAAAAGCTGCATGTTCCTGCGACTGTTGATTAGGAAATAACCCCCCTGGGGAGAAAAACAAAACAATATGAAGAAAGGTCTTAAGCACACTTGTATTAGAAACCTCTTCAGTTCAAAATATTCCTGTGAGCAGAGGCTACAGCTCCCCAGACCAGGGAGTGCCTCTAGACTTGGAAACCCTCCAGCACGCAAGACCCAAGGGTTTTGTGCCCACTGCAGACAGGTTGGGAGCAGAAAACCTTTCTAGTTTGTGTGTTATGTAATGCCTGGATCACATATAGGAGCCCTGATGCATCCCCAGGCTGAGCAGCCTGCAGGATCAGGATAATCAATGGCCTTTGGAAACTCCTCACCCCCCATAACTTTAAGGCAGAGAAATGGCAACATTGTCAATGTTACCTTACTAAAGGTACAATCAGAGTCTTGTACAATCTCCCCTCACTTGTAATTAGGCTCAGTTTGAACCATCCTGACTAGAAAGAGAGGTTTGCTACAGAAGGGTTGCAGGGGTTCCCTCATGCTATGGGACTCTGGGGTACGGGGCAGCCTGGCTGAGCCTGGCCCAACAGGGTGGATGGGGACAGGGCTGCAAGAGCTAGACTGACATGGGGGACCCATGACCAAACAACTGCTGCTACTGGAGGTTTGCTGAAAAGAAAAAAGCCCTATATTTGACAGGTGACAGTGGCCAAACTCAAATTGGGCAGGAAATTGAAAGCTTGACCCCAAAAGGGATCAATCTAAGCATAAGTACAGACAAGCCCAGAACCACAGAATGATGCAAATAGGATAGGAACTGGAAACAGGCTGGACTAAGGCTCAGAGCCTTTCCTCCACCATGGACCTGTAACAAAGTGCAGCAATAGCCTGGCCCTAGGAAAAGTTTCCTGCTGCTCCCCCAGCAGGAACCTTGGCTTGCAGCAGATCCCTTCACAGCCTCCAGAAAGATGCTATTAAATTGAGCCTGTCTTGTAATCTATATGTATTTAAAGAGAGCACTGCTATTGGCATTTTAGGAATAGGGAAACAAAACACTTAGCAACAAGGGAGAATTAAAATAAAGCAGCAGAAAGTATGAATGCTTAAGATGACTTGAAGAAGAAACAAATGTGCAAGGACCTGCTATCAATGTCACTTTGCACATCTTTAGTATAGAGGGCATCTCTTTGTGTGTGGAAAGAGCTATTTGTGTATCAATATCCCCCTACGTCCCTCGTTCCTCCCACTTCACACCCCAGTCGTGGGTGTCAGAGGAATAAGATGCTCATAGCCCAGTTAGACTAATAAATGTGTTAGTTGAAAAGGAAAAAATACGGGATGTTGCACAAATTTGGGGTAAAGGGGAGACAGGAAAGGAGGGAGACAAAGATGCAGCATCAACAGCAATAAAAGCACCGATTGTGCAGCTGGACTCAGGCAGGAGTTGCCTGAACTTGGTGGATTAGCAATTGATTGGCATTGTAAAGAGAAGGGAGGTGTGAAAGAAAATGGGCATGCACGGCGAGGGAATTTGGGGCTAGGTTACAAACCACCACCAATAAAGATCAACGGAAGAGTAATAATAAACCAGGAGAGGGAGGGAGAGGAGCACTGAGAAGTTACAGGAAGGGAGAAAGGAATCAAACAGGCACTGCTGGTGTGCAGGGGAAGCAAGTGGCGTGAAATGGAAAGAGACTTCAATGTAAAATCCTCCTCCAGTAGCTTTGCCCTTATTCTTTAGCAACAACAAGGAAGAGCGTCTGTTTGTTACCTCTCGTCCCAGTTACCTACAGATGAGGGCATCCTCACAAAAACGTATCGTGCAACCGCCGATTTTGCAAATGCAGCAACACACAATGGCAGCCCAGACATTTCTCAGAGCAAGAAACAGATATTTTTTCCGTATTTCCTCCATTTCAGAAGCACTTTTCTCCCTCTGTGTTGGTGTGTGTGCAGGCATTTATTCCCAATCTTCCCCTCCCCCAAAGCCAAATTGATCCATCTCTGCTCCGGCAAAGCTGGTACCAACGCACACATCCAGCCCTCGCAGTTCACTCCCTCGCTCTCTCTCACACACATACACACATATTTTGCCTTTGCAAGCACATGAATGGGTCAGTTTACCCCCACCGCCCCCTTTCCACCCCTACCCACTCATCGGGGACCACCATCCCCAGCCCCACACTCACCTATTTGGATATTGTTGGGGAAATTGGCCCCTAACACCGCCCCTAGGAAACTGGTGCAGAAGAAGGCAAAAATGTGCTGCATATTCCCTTTTGCATTGGCGAAAAAGAAGCCCAGTTCCAAGCATAGATTTGATTTTTCCCCCGCTCTGCTCTCTTTAGCTGCCTCTCTCGCCTGCCCTCCGCTGCGCCTTCGGGATGCGCGTCTCCCTGGCTCAGAATCCAGCGCTGAGACTGCCGCTGAACACCGCCTGGCAGCAGGATTAACTGAGCCCCGAGAGAAAGAAAGAGAGCCCGCTCCTCATCCACATCCCTCCCCCGCCACACACAACACACACGCACACGCACACACCAGGCTCTTCCAACCAGCTCCTTCCCCTTCTCCCAGCAGGAGCTCAACAGCTGGGTATCGCATCCCCCCCTAACCTCGGCTATTCCTGCCGGGGGTCCTGACTGAGATCTCTAAGGGCAATCCCCACCTACCCCTAAATTCCCCGCTTTCCCCCTCAACTTGTCTTGGCAGGAGCTAAAAGGAACCTGTGAATCAGTAGGTGGCAAACTCCTCTAGAGAAAGGGATGAAACTCCTCTGCCTCTGATCCATCACTTCCCAACCTGGGCTCTCACTCCTGGGTCCAGGAGTGAACTGATCACTCTCTACAGCCGGCTCATTAGGATAACAAAGAGGGTCGTATCCTGCAAACGTGCCTGGGGAGGAAGGATTTCAGAGCAACAAACAAGAGAACCCAAAGGATTAAAAAAGGAAACTCCCCCCCCCATCATTTTTTTCGTTGATTTCTCCTGCCTACTGTTAGTCTGTGAGGCTTTTCACCTCGGTGCTGGATGTGGAGGAATCTGTGCTCTCCAGCACCATCACATAGGGCAGGCTTCTGAAATTAGGGGTCTATTTTAGCCTGGATCATTGCAGGAGCTGTTTTGTGGCAGTTCTAGTGAGGTTGGAGCTTATTTGACCATAAGAAGCTTTGCTCAAAAAAAGAAAGGGGGGGAGAGAAACAATAAAAGTAGAAACAACAAGAAACAGCTCTTAGGCACAAGTTGTGGTATAGAAATTTTTGAGGAAGAATTGTAGTGAATACAGAGCCACAGCCATCTCAGAAAGGAAATTCGCCTGTTCCCCTCTGAAGTCCCAAACCAAACTTGGGGTCAAATTGTGCCAGAACGTGAATGCTCATGTCCAAGCCCAGGGATTCTGATTTGATACACACAAGGGCTACATGCTGAAGAGGAAATGGAAAGTAAAAAGGCTGTTTGGGGCAGAATTGGAAATAGGACTTGGATGTCATGTGTTCTGGTTTGGTGTGGGGTCCCTTGCCCTGGTCACCACTCCCCATCTCCAAAAGCATTTGGTTAAATTGGAATAACACCGAAGAGTGGTGACTAGTGTTTAAAGCTCAAGACTTGCCCCTGCATAAGGAAGAGCTGGACACATTACCACGCTGCAGGTTTGGATAACCAAAATGGGATGTGACCAAGCCTGCAAAATCTGCAGGAGATGTTCGCTGTTGGCCACAGGGTCCAGGTGTGACATGGTACTCTCAGGCACATGGTGTGACTCTTGGGGATGGTCCTCTGCAGGGCTAAGAGCTGAACTCAAAGATTCTTGTGGGTCCCTTCCAACTCAGCATATTCTGTGACTCTGTGATAACCTTATGGTGCAGGGATAATACTACTCTTCATATCCTCAGGCCTTCATTTAACCTCTGCAAATGAGAGTTTGGGATCTTTAATATCTTCCTAGACAGTTTTATGGATTTCACTATGACCTCTGGGATGATAAAATGCTTAAATACCCATGTAAATGCCAGAGCTGATGTGGGGTCACAGAACTGTGCTCCTTTACCTTGCATAAGAGAGGAGTTGCACTGATGCCCGAAACTTTGTGGCCTCTTACAAGGGCGGTACGTATAGTTACAGAGAAAAAACAGAGCCCAGAAGATTTGCATCTTCCTTATGGAAAGCAATTAAATATCCTTCTAGGATGGACTCCCTTTTTCTCCAAACCACCCTTTACCAGGTGACCAGGCAATGATTCTGGGTGCCAGGTTCATTAGAGCAGTTGTTCGGCACTCGGGGCAGTTAAAGGTGGCCAAAGGACACTCTGATGCCGTCTCGCTGCCTGGGTGACCATCAGCCCAAAGTCATATTCAAGCACAAACGATTCACATCTGCTGTTGATAAGAGCACCTTCATCAGACCTCCATTTCACTCCTTGTATAATTTAAGCAATACTGATTCGAGGCTAAAATAACCTGCTGATAGGTTTTATGGGATGTTGCTTTCCATCCAGAATTTAATAGAAACAGCTGCATTTGTGATCTGAAGGAAGGCACTGAAGGATAACTAGAGCAACAGAAAGATGCTAGTACATTTTCAAAACTCCCAAACAGCCTATCTGATAACAATAATAGTAGCCATAACAATAAAATATTATAATAGCTTACAGAAAGCTTGCACAGTCGCATTAATTAATAATGCTGCTTTTGTCTATAAACCTCTCAAAATGCAGGTGGCTTAACAAGGGGAAACTCACCACAGTGTAACAAGATAAGTAGTAATAAGATCATTATTTTAAGAAGGTATTCATTTCCTTTTTCCCTATAGATAACAACATTTTGTTCAGAGTCTCTTAGCATAAGGATGTTCAGAATTAACTCTATGTGCTCTGAAGGTTCTTTAAATCAACATCAAAGCAATATAGCTTCTGAACTTTTGGCTAATACCCAAACTGAGTATTGGGAAATTGGTGAAACTCTTTAATCTCACAAGAGTATTCACAATAGACACACAGATCAATCCACCAATCTTCTGAGAGAAGAACACAACTGAATTATCTGGATTCCTAAAAACAATTGAAGGATCTTATTCCTCCTTGCAGGTTTCAGAAAACAATGAAAATTGTTCAATACAGAATCCAAGTATATTGCACAGTGCCATCTTAATCAGGAGCAACTGCAGATATCAGGGAGTGGAGTTTTTTTAAAACCTGTATTTTTTCCCAAAGGGTTTTTAAAACATAAGTGGGACAGCCAGGCATCTGGTGGTCAACGGGGAAAATACAACAGGTTTTGTGGGATTAATTAATGCAACTGAGTGTAAAGAATTAAGTAAATACAGGCCTAGAAAAAACAAAAAGCCAAACAAACTCTGTCCAATTCAAAAAAATTGTATAAAGGCATCTTGAAAGAGTGTAGCTGGTTCACTTTAGATCTTTGCCAGACGTGAGAATAAGAAAATGACTATGTCAGAGCTACTGTTCCCCTTGTGTTCTGTCTGGGGCTGACCTTGCTGTACTGGGCGAGAACCTTTGTTCTCACCCATTTCTGCTCCAAGGTTTTGCCTAGAGCCAGAGAATTTTGGCTCTGAGAAGGATGTCTGCCACCTTCCTCTTTGCTCTGCTTTGCATGGCAAGAAGTTGTCCACCCAAGCAGCATGGTCTGCCTTCGCTATCAGAGCTTTTGTTTCCAGGATAGAAAATAAGCGGTTGTTGCAGCAGATATATTTCTGTACCAGAAGCCTTGGAAAAACAAAGGACTCATTCACATGCAGAAGCCTCCAGCCTTGAAAAATGAGGAAATCAACAGAACTCGGCATCCGTCCGACCTCCCAGCAGAATTATTTCCCCCGGTGCCCACTGTGTTTTACATGATGCTCCTGAATGTCTTTAAAGAGGCTATTCAAATAACTATTTCCAAAATTCCTTTTATTTTCTAGCTGGACAATCTCTATAGGAGGCTTTTTATAAAGAGCAAAATGTAATTATAGTGATTAATCTAAATAAACTCCAAACAATGCAGAATCTTATATGGTTTTCACAGAGCCTTGGCATAAATGAATGCTGATGGAGTGACATGCATTTCTCTCCCTGCCTTGTTCACCTCAATTTTGTTATTTTGGATAATGTGACACTCAAGGAATGATTGTAGCACAGGCTCTGAGAGGGCAGACTCGAGATATTCAAAGTGAGGAAAATGTGGAAGTAATCAAGAAGGAAAAGGGGTGAGACAGTTCCCTCCATTCACAGCACCGACGCTCTGGGAAGCCTGTGTGCAGATAGCCCTCAGCACACCTACACCCAGCAAACATATGCACAGTCACTGGTGCCACCCACACCGAAATGACACTGATAGACACGGTTAGGGAAGTGCACATGTGCTGTATGTTCACACACACTCCAGGATCACCCAGCAGGAGCGGGCAGCACAGCTCAGGGATGTTCACCAGCACGTGGAGCGGCTGGGGGGGAACAGGGGCATCTCTGCAGCCCGTTGCACTCCCATCCTGTTTTCTAAAGCAGGTCTCAGCCTGCACAGGGATTTTGGACCTGCAGCTAAGCCTTTAGCCCTTCACTCATCCTTACTGAGAAAATTCCTACTGAAATGGAAATAGGGAGACTTCAAGTTCTTTACCATCATTTTCCCGTGTGTGTATGTTGTTCATTTTAACATCAGGCACTTGCTTCGATCTTTAATCTTTGTACTTTTTATACCACTGAAGACCAGCATTTACAAACTGTATTCATCTGAAAATTTTTGGTAGATTCTCCTTTGCAAAAATAGCCTCAGCAATGTTTGGTGTCAGGCAGAAAATCTTTCCCCTCCATCAATGAGTTAGGCCTGAGATGTCTATGGACCCTCTTTCCTTTATACAGCAGCTGGAGCTGTCAAATGAAAAGTTTTGACATCCCAGAAGCAACTCAGAGAAGTTAAGGGAAATAAGAGCTTCGTCCTTTTCCAGTGTGTACTGAATTGCAAAGATGGTGGGACAGAGACAACACTCAAGAGGATGACAGCTCCAAGCAGGTCCTGACTGATGCCAAACATCTGGGGGCCACCAGATACTGTTTATTAATTTACTGACTGCTGATGAGGGAAGCCTGATGTGAACTGAAACTGGGGAAAGTTGGCTTTTTCCACACACTGTACAAGAATGTGCTTCTCTTGACATCCTGATCCACTTATTACCATATTTATAAGAAATAACTTCTTTCTCACTCTGGGATAATTAAGTAAGCAAATGGACTGGAAGATAAACCCGTCAGTCAGAGTGGCACTGCAAACACTGTGAACCCTTCAGCTGGAAATTCATGAGCAGCAGCTGGCAAATGGAGCTGTGCCCTGGTGGGAGCGCCCGCAGGGTACAGTGCTCTGGTGAGGGCTGTGGGGTCCCACGAGCTGGACTCTGCTGCCACCCAGCACTGCTGGGTGGGCAGCCTTTGGCACAATGGGACCAGGATCTTTCCTGGAGTCAGCAAAGGATGTAACCTGTACACTCAGTCCAAGTCAAATATGCTACAGATTCAGATCTGCAACTTTTTTTCTAAAGTTATCTGTCCCACCATCCAGCTGACCTGCTGATGGTGGGTTTGCTTCCATCAAACAGACTTGACATGCTCAACCAGGGACATTTCTGATAGTAAATGATGCAAACAGCCCTGCCTGGGTAAACACCTACATGGGCATTCATGAAAACACTACAAACCTCTCTGTGATCAATCCCTGCTGACCTCTTTACTGACTTCCCTGAAAGAAGACTTTACCATCTGCAAGCCTCAAACCACTCTCTTCCTCATACATGGAATGCTGCTAGCACTCCTTCCCCCCCCCCAGTGAATGGTTGATTTATAACTACTTATAGAATCATTCTGTGCCCTAGTCTCAGTTTACGCTCTTTGCTGAGTCATAAAGATAAATCAGAGTTGTGGGTGGATCCCTGTTTGTTATTAAAGCACCTTATGTTTCTCTAAGCCTTGCCAGAGGAAGCAGAAATTACTGGTAATATATTAAAGTTACAGTAGGTCTACCGTTGTTGGAGAATATAAATCCCCCCAGATTATTGCTACAGATTGTGTTGCCCCATTATTTTCTCATCAAATGGAAGAACAAATAAATTATAAGCATTTAAAAAAATGTTGAAAATACATGCTAGGAGATTATTTGCTGTGAAAAGCCAGACACAGGGTATGCAACCTCAGTCTGAAGTTCTGGTTATCGATAGTTGAGTCTAATGTTAAAGTTTTGTCTAATGATAAAGTTTCCTTTCACTCAAAGTTCCCAAAACATTGTGAATGCTCCAGATGAAGTCAAATAATGACTGAGGTGATTATGCAGTTTAATACTGATATACGAATCAACCCTCATTTTTAATCCCTGGCATCAAACTCAAGATGTGCAGAAAACAAACGTGAAATGAGGAAGCAAAAAGGATGCTGATTTAGGAAGAAAAAAAATCCCCAAAACGCAGCAGCAGCAGCAATTGCCACAATTCAATCAGCCTTACAAAGATCCCATCATTGCCATCTGGCTGTGCCACTCCCAGGCTGCTTTGCTAACACTCCAGATAAACAAACACGTGGGCTGAGCTTTAGGGTGGCTGATCTTGGCCTTTCCAATAGTCAAAGGACTCAAAGTTTTGAACTGGAGTATCTGAGTCAAGAAAAGAAGTACCAATTTCCAGTCCTTACATCACATCCTACTGGAGCAGGCTGCCAGCTACCAGCTGGGAAGGGGGAAGTCTGTGCACAAAGGAGAAAACTTGAAAAATCACCAGAATTATCAGTGTCATTCTGTCACCAATTTCTGCAATCAATACAGATATTCATGTCACTTCTCCTCATTCTTTAATTTCTACCCATGCTCTGTCTCGGAGGAAAATGGCAATTTCTGTGTTGGATCGAGTCACATGAAATCCCACCCTGCCTGCCTATCACACACAACGTAGTCTGTAGCACATTTGCAGTCTGTATGTATTAAATGGATTGGATTTCACAAGGGCTAATAACTCAGCAGAGATAGACACCTCTGAAAAATCTTCAGAGAGGGAGATTTGCACATGTGGACCCTGCAAGAATAACCTGAACTCCCTCAAAATACTGTCGGAAGAAAAACCCATTGCAATACAAAATACCATTATGTAATTTCATATGAAAAGTTGTTTAAATTCTGAAAGAATGTGAAAGCAAAATGCTTTTGGTTTCAGTTGAGAAGAGGAATAAAATGAGATCTGCAGAGTTTCTGAATAAACTGTCATCAGCCGCGCATCCATTCTTGGAGAAACTACTGAGGAGAAATAGAGAGGCTTCAGGATGGGACACAGAAAATCATTAGAGCTGGAGAGAGGAGAATGGAAAGACTGGTGCCAATCAGCTGAAAGGAGTTGAATGGGGAATGAAGAGATCCAGTAGTCAAAGCACTGCCTGGTCCAGAGGCACTCCATTGGGTGCATCTTTTGTCCTCGTCTATAGCTCCAAAAAGATTTTTTTAAGTTCTACCAAGTCATTTTCTACAAATGTGTTGCAGAGGTCCAGCAGTGGAATGTCCCATCTTTTCACTTCTCTGTCAGAGCATCCAAGCCCTCCATGGCATGGCCAGTCACCATGACTTGCCAGAGGACATTGCTGCCAGATCCACACATGGGTTACTAAAGGGGGAAGGGGAGCAGCAGGAGCTCTCCTCTGTGCAACAGGCTGGTGCAGGGGAACTGCCTGTTGCAGACACTCAATAGCAAGGTCTTCAGCTCAGCTATCACTTAAGCTGCTCTATTTGGACCAAGAGTTGTAAAGCTTAGTGGGTGCATGAGGATCTGTAGGTTATCTATAATTTCTCTTCTTCATCCTTTAGACACCACAGAAATGGCAGAGAGCTAAGGATATAATATGAAATTAATGTCCTTTTTCAGAAAATCATCCTGTTTTCCAGGGAAGGGAGAGATAAGAAAGATGATACAAGCCTTGTTACACCAAGTGTTTCTGGAGATGTCCCATATTTAGAGACTTTCTGTACTCGCCAAGGTTTTTGCCCGAGACTTTCTGTACATCACAAGCAGAGATCAGTGCTGTATTACAAACACAAGGCCAGACTTCCTTTGTACTCCCAACAATGGATCAAGACAGAAGGAGCAGCACACAAACACCCTGTCACCTGGCACACCACAAAGTTTGCAACCCAGTGTAACAATGTCTGCAATTAGAGCAAGTGGGAATCACAAGAGAGCAGATCATTAGCTGCTCCATGCAGTCCTACAGAAAGGGCACAGAGCTGAGGAGTTTCAGTCAAAAAAAAAAAAAGTGTGCAAATGAGAATTTTTTTTCAGGAATATAAAGATGCAGTAGTTTCTTTAAAAATCACATACATCTCTGTATACTTGCTTTGGATGCAGTCTGGGACCACTGGGCAACTGCACTGAGTCATGTAATTCTAGGAATCTAAACTCCTGTTAAGCTCTGCGAAGCAGCACAATCAAGCTACAGCCTCATGTCACCTTGCCCACAGAAATATTTGATTATCCAGCTGCTAATGATCAGTGATATAAGAAAAAGAACACTTATCCCATCTGAGAGACTGGCAGTGGAAGGAATTTGCCTAAACTCACAGAACCTGCAAGAGGGTTGGGACCGAAACCCATGGTGTGGCTTTCTGCTGCGGGAACTGAAGGAAAGTCCCCAAACATGAAAACCTCATGTACTTGTCACAGCCCTTGCCTCCCCTGCCTACGTCTCATAGGAAAGCCCCCAAGAGCTATTGCCATCTGTAGCAGCATGATGACAAGTGGTACAGTGCCTAAAACAACACAGGGAACCACAGACATTTGGAAGTGATTCAGGTGAAAATGGTGCTTTGTAAAATGAATAACATGCCACCGACTGATTTGTGACACTCACTGCTAGCAAAGCTTCTTCTGGGCACTGTGCAACCAGCCCTAGGGATGAAAAGGCAGGTTTCAATCTGCTTGGAGCTCACTTGCACGGTTGCTCACTCCTGGTCTGAGGGTAAAAGGAAAGACAATGTGGAATGCAAAGACCTGGTGACCTAATTCATTAACTACAGGCTGCTTTCAGCTATTTGCCTATGCCTTGCTATGTGCATCTTGTGGGCTCTTTTTTACATACATCTCTCTTTTCCTTCTTCCTGCCAAGAAAGAGTAGATATTCAGATTTCCCATCTAGTGTGATGATATCACATTTATTTATAAATGTTCATCCTTGAAATAAAAGGACAGAGATGACGATAACTGCTTTGCATCTAAACTCCTTGCCCCAGGTTTTTGCTACAGCCTCACAAGTTTAGCTGGCCCCTGGCTTCCAAGTCCTCTGGACGGTGAGCCACAGGTGCTGGGAGAGCTATCCCTCTCTGGCTGCATCCACAAAACTGTCCTCCCTCCTCCAGCTTTGCAATGAAGTGTTTTCTCCCAAGAGTTGTGATTATGAAATGTCACCGTGGAAACAGTTGGAATATAATATGTGCTTGCTTGCTTTCCCCCCACCCTTCCTCCCCTCCCACCAACCTCCTCACTTTCTGAAGCTATGTTTGCTGTACAAGAAAAATCTTTCTTGCTCCCCTCCTCCCCCCAAACCTGCAAAGGGGAGTGTCTGTGCCTCACAGTTACCGTGACAAAAGCAGATGCCCCCAAAAAGTGTCCCTATTCATTAACAGCTCCTTGGTACCTTCTAGCAAGGCAAAACCTACCAGACTCAACTGGGTGTTACTGCAGGTACCAGGACTTCCTGCCTTCCTCTGTCAAATAATAACTTCTTTAAAATGGCATTATAAAGAGGCTTTGAGCCAGTAGGATCCTGGTCTGCTGTTGCTATAACTGTCACTGCAAGAAAGCCTCTACAGCAAAGCATAATTCCCCATCACACACCTCTGCTGTCCCCTGAGCTCTGCTGTCCTGTTCCCATTAGTGCATAATGAGCATACAACACGGACACACATCTTGGTTTTCTTTCTCGTGTCCCACCACCTAGAGGCAGGTCTTTAGATGATGGGTTCTTTGTGCTCTGCCTATGTTAATAAAGCACAATTTTCCCCTAATCATGATTTCTTCCACACTTCTCATCAGCATCACAAAAGGTCAGAGCTGTCCACCTGGGAGTGGAAAGGTCAGTTCACTTTGGATCTGACACGTGGTATCTCATAGCTCCTGGAATATAATCAGCTCACTTCATATTTATTTTGTGTCACTGCAGCACTATAAAAGAGCGGGGGTTGTTCCAGAGAAATCTTCAGTCTCTTGTAAGGAATGTGTAAGCAAACCCAAGGGAAAATTTGAACTCAAGAGAAAGATACTGAACAGACCTCTCTCTCTGGCAGAGAATGTTGGTTTAGTTATCAAAAATCACAAAGGGAATTTAGATGCCCACTGGTATTTGTTAATTTTAATTAACGGGAATTGCATATAAAAATCCCCCAGGCAGTTGTGATAATTTCAGGAAGCAGGGCTTTGATGACTGCAGACATGGACCCACTTGGTGGTACCCTTTCCAACACACTAGTCATTGGAAGTGGTCCAAAGATACTCTCCACAGTCAGATGTACATGTATGGCAAAACTATACGGGCAATCAACATATTCTCCAATTCTGGACAAGCTTTGAGCTTCCACGGTGAGGTTCATGCACACATTATTCCTTCAGTAACTTGGCAGACACCCTTGCTCTGGCAGCCAGGGCATATTGTCAGGGGTAGGGAAGGGGACACAAAAAGTGACTTCTGCCCTGGGAGAGATGGGAAGCCAGGCAGGAACTTCCATTGTTGCTGACTTGACTAGTGCTGAAGGACGGCAAGGGGACATGCCTTGATGGCTTGACCAGTTGGAGCGTATGACTTTGTTACCTCCAACAGGACCTTTCAGGTTACTGTGAAAGATTCCTATTGGAAGTGGGAGTCTCAAGAGTTCTCTGAGGCTGATGCTCTTCAGTACAAAGCTCAGCTTCTGTTTTTTCCCCTATGGCAGCTTATTTGTCAGCAGCAATGAAGATGGGCATGCACCCCCACAGGAGCTGCTTCCTCGTAGTCATGCAAGCCACAGCCTCCCAGTAAAGTGGCTTGCAGTTGCTGCTGTCCTCATTGCTGTCTCACCAGCAGCCCCACACACTGCACGAGCAGTGTAAGCTGGTCTGATAGCACTTTGCTGTAAGGTTAGCTCAAGGAAAAAAAAAAAAAAAAGTAGGTCTTTTGGGTATCATATACCAGTATCTGCACTTTGAACCCATTTCTTCAGCTGCTTTGTGCCTTTAATGACGGTCCAGGAGCAGGCATAGGAAATCCCTGAGACACACTAATGGACACCCCTCCTACCCTGGCCTCCAAATAAGCAATTCAAATTGGCAGCGTCTCTCATCAGAATTGTTAATTCTCCACCATGTGACAGCCTCCTGTAACTCCCAGGCTCACCAGGTGGAGAAGAAGCAAAAAGACTCTCGATTTAAATGCTGCTTCTATTTCTGATGTGCTTTCAATTCTCTGCGAAAGCAACCAATCACTCGTGTCCCCTTGCCCTCCTCACTGATCCCTGCACTGTAACAACCCTCTGCAGCAAAACACCTTTCCCACAGGGAGGTGTATGAAGGCAGCTCCAGGACAGGAGCAGTTGGCCCAAGACCCAGCTGCGCTCAGAGCCTCGGTAGCAGCAGG
Organism: Neopelma chrysocephalum; assembly: GCF_003984885.1. NCBI lineage: Eukaryota > Metazoa > Chordata > Aves > Passeriformes > Pipridae > Neopelma > Neopelma chrysocephalum. Next base: position 10,001,802 of record NW_020897720.1, read on the forward strand.
GATGGAAATGGAGCCCCGACATCCATGGCCACATGCCAACCTGCTGCCTCCACAAGGGCCCCCAGCACGTGGAGATGGAGAAAACCACTCATGTCCTTCCTCCATTTGGCTCTTCTCAACCTGGGGCTGCAGCTGTGAGGGGAAGAGCCAAAGTGCAAAGGTATCTCTGGCAGCGAACAGTGCTCACCCTGTCACCTGCTGCTACACAATCCCTGCAGGGTTATCCAGTAGGGCAAAGCCTCTTCCCCACAAAACATTTTTCATGTGTCCATTGCCCCTTTTGGAAAGGAATTCAGGACATCTGCTTGTTTAGCCCTAATCAGATTTGGATTTTTTCGCTGTCCCCAGTTACTAGACAATTCTCTTTCAACATCAAAGCAGAGTAGGTGATGAGGGAATCTGGCCCATCCATACCTATGCACCAGTAAATTACAAGGCACTCAGACAAGCCTGTAACCTTAGGCAAGGTGAGTTAGGAGTGGGAGGCTCAACTATGGCACTGCTGCTGTCTGTAGATTTTACAGTCATGTTTAAGCCTATCCATCAAAACAGGGCACTCCACTTGTTCCCATCTACTTCCACCCACAGCTTTCCTACTTCAAGTGGTGAGTTGAGATTTGGTATTAGTGTGTATTCACTGACTAACCTCACTGTTTCAAACTTCAACTTCCAGAAAATACTGGTTTGTACATTCTTTTTCCCCCCATGTTCATTTATTATTTCCTCCCCCACCCCTCCATCTCAGATCATCATGAACATAAGTATATCTGCAGAGCATACACTGTACTGGGTTTGGTACAGACACCTACATTCAAACAACTTGACAGTCTATAGTAAAAGGAGAGAAAGCACTTCAGACACTCATATGCACAAGGCCATGTATCAGCTTAGTGCGAAAAGGCACAAATCTGCTTGTTTTCCAACCTCCAGCACTGTCTTTTGTTCACAAAGATCCTTTAAAACCACTTCTGGGTGGAATAAATGAACAAGAAGTTTAATATCCTATGAGTCTCCATTTGCACTCTGTGTGGGGTAAAGTGCTGCAAGACCTAAGACATGACATTTTATGCAATTGGCAAAAAACTAAAGATGCCTTTGACAGAAAATTGCAACCTTTCACTGAAAAATCCTCTCAGAAAATTGGCGTTTTCTGCCTGTCTGCATTTCATAGAAAATAATTTTCTTCCTAGTGTTTCCTTTCTATAGGTTTGGAAACCCAAAAAACCCTGGCTAAAAATCTGAAAAAAAAAGATGGGCAGGGAGGAGTTCAGCCAAAAATATTTCATTTGTCATTTTTCAGTGAAAAGTCAACAGCTTCTACAGTGCGTCTACCACATGATCTTGCAGGCAGACATGAGATTCTCCATGAGATGCACAAACAGAACTGACCTTATGGAGATTGGCACCAGTGTTTTCTCCTTCACGCAGCTTTGCTTTGTATAATATTGTGGACTACAGCTTAAAGTGAAGTCTATGCTGAAAAAAAAAGCCCCTGGTTTTAAGATCCATAGGAACAAGGCTTTTAAGTCAAACCACAAGGTGAAAGAGTAGCTTAGGCAGAAACATTCAAGGCTAGATACACATTGGGAATGAGCAGGTACTTCAGCAGCATTACCTAGTAGGCATTTATAAGAGTAGTAGGAGTGTGATCACACGATTTCCATCCCTCCTCCTGTAATTAAATCCATCCCAAGGAATCCCTGCTCCAGGTCATGCTGTTTCCAGCCAGACCCCACAGTGATCTGGGTGGTCTCCACCATCCCCAGCCTCAAAGTGCACCCGCGGGCAGCCGTCGTTGGGTGCAAAAAGCAGCATCCAAGTAGTCCTGTAACCATGACAACATTCAGGATCGAAAACACACACATTTCAATTCTTTGTAGTAAAAAGGAAATATCAATATCAATAAAGGATGGAAGCCACTTTCTGTACGTTTCCATGTTCCTCATAAGAAAGTCCTTGGGAATATCCCAGCTCTTCTGTATATGAAAATAAAGGAGGTAGTATCCACATCCAGTACTGACTGCTTCAGGGTCAGTTACTCCTCTACTCTTTTTTTGTAGTTTAAATGAGATATCTGAATTTCTTTTGCACCTATACATTTTAATGTTCATCTTAATGCCTCAGATAGGTTGTTTTTTCCTCTTTCCTTTTTCTTTCTTTGCACCCCCCGTCTTCCACTCTGTATGAGTGACAGTCATTTCTTCTGAGCACACAATGACTGTGATTTGAATGTCAGCCCTGCAAGCATGATTCAATGCGGGTTTCACTTTTTACGTTCCCCAGCTGCAAAAGAAGTTGCACAGTTCCATCAGTTTACCATGCTGCTGATAATAAACCCCCTCCAAGTCACTATGGCAACGAGGCTAATTAGAAATGGGCTAATGTTGGGGTTGATCCTTTCAAATTTCTCTAGTCTAGGCTGCAACAAGATGGTTAAATGGTTAAAGGACTCAGAACTTCCTGGTTTAAGAGAAAATACAAGAGAGAAGGGTCAGTGGCTGCTCATTGTGAAACAGGACCTGAATCTTTTGGCATTTACACCAAATGTGCTTGCATGGACTCTGACTGGTTTGGAGAACCATGAAAGAGTGCCAGAAGAGTGCTGCCTTGGCAGAGAGTTCTCCAATATGGAAGGAAATTCCAGCTGAGTTATCTGAGCAGAGCCATAGCACAGCCCATAGTTCCGGGATGTCCGCATCACCTTTGTTTGAAAGGTCTACAAATCAGTCTGGAATAAAAGCATCCCTTTTCTCTTGCCACCATTTCTCATAACAACAAAGAAAAGGATTCTCACAGAACAACTCCACAGAGAAAATACTTGTAAGAGGGCAAAAAGCACAGGACTTCACTAAAATGCCTGTCAGCCTGGGAGAGCTTCGTAAGGGGCTTTCAAAGCACTTTGATAGAAGGTCTCATCAAGTGCTGCTGCTCTATCTTTAACAACAGCAGGAGCATCACATAACACTCAAAAGGAGATGGCAGAGTTATTAGGGCTCTCCTCATCACTGCTGGCTTTGCCTTAGTCAGGATCAGGAAAGCAGACAAGGGTGAAATGGGTACAGAACAGAGAGTTAATCTCTGTAATGAACTTGTCCTGAACGAGGATGACACAAAGTGAAAAGATTGGGAAAAAATGTTTGACCAGACAATACCTTTTGCAGGTCTCTTCAGGTCCAATCATTCTGCTGGGCTTTGCCAAGACTGTCACTGTGCATCCCAGCTTTGTGCAGGACAATGAGCAGGACCTTGTGCTCGTGTTACCAAGTCACAAAATGTTGAGACTCTTTATCTGCATTGCATAAGGACGATCAAAGATAAATTCAGATCTGATGGTGGCTGGAGCTAAATAAATAGAGACTTTGCACCTATTACTCCTATTCTTGTCAGGCTTTTAGGTAAGATTCAAATTGTAGTACTGCCAGTTCTGCACTCTTTTGAACAACTATAGAATGTGCTGAGGTTTGATTTCCTTTTGAAATATATTTTAAAGAAGGAAAACAGTGAAATTACAGCTCATATTTCCTATAAAGGTGCTGAAACTTTAGGTAAGAAAAAGAAACTGCATAGTTTTTAACTGTTTCATTTGAAAGGCAGAGATTGCAGTTTTGTAACAACAAAACCTCTTTCTTCAGAAACAGAGATATTATTGCTAAAAATGCTAGCAGAATTTCAGAGGAATTTTAACAAATGCATCAAAAATATACATTTAAGTTCCATTCTACCTCCCCAACCTGGTCAATGCCAGATTTGCACCTGCTGGGAGAAGCAGCAAACTGTTTTGGTCCATGCCATGGGGATGTTCATATGAACACACTTCACACAGAAGTGCTGTGTCTGTAGTGGTTCTTCTCCCCTGTGTTCAAGAAATTAATCTTTTTCTAAAGAGAGAGAGAAACTGACAGAATTCCAGCATGTCAAAACTGGAATAAAGACAGTTGGCTATTCCATAGTCTAGGCAGAAAGTAACAAACACGTTTCCAAACTAAAATTATGTGTAAAATTTGCAACGTAGCCACTGAATTGGGTTCAGACTTGAGAGGACAGTTGATCACAGACAGTCAAGCAAGCACATCTGAAGATGCCACCAGCCCTCAACCAGGTCATGATTGTAGACTTAATCCACTGCAATGTGATAGAAAATGGATTCACTTACACCACTGCTGAGGAAGGACTAAAAGGGAGCAGACAGTCATTTCTGACAGCTGAGCTGAAGGCACTGTAGCTTCTTGAGGTGCTGTGACCCCAGTGCTTGACAGCACAAGCTTCCCCTGGGAGAGCTAGAACTTTACTTTCTATTATGCTGCTCCGTAACACCTCAGTCAGGTCACTTTTCTCCCTTCCTTTCCCACTCTTTTCATCATTTTATAATGACATAGGAGTAGTAGCCATCTCCTACAAATTGCTCTACAAACCCTAGCAACTTGGGGCCTCTAGGTGCTACTGTAATACAAATAATAAATACAGGACCTGAGTTTCTTGGTGACACAGAAACTTGAGACAGTGAGTTGAACCGATTTCCCCCCCTTACAGAAATGTATTTTTTGCAGTATGGTTCCCTCCTCTTTCTCCAACACTGCTTCCCAATATGCTCCTGGGCAGTGGGAAAAGCCAGGCAGGCAAGACCTCTCCCACCCAAGAGTGATGCAGCAAGATGTGTGCAGCTGCAGCTGTCAAACATCAAGAGAAATCATTAAAAATCCAACACCCCGAGCTATGCCTGTTACTGAATATCCTTTAGGGCTTATTGTTCTAGCAAGCCTGCTGTGATTGGATCTTTTGGATGTTAGATTTTCATTGAGATGTGACTGGCTCTGTAGAAATTGTGAAACTTCGAAGCTGCAGCTCGGGTCTGATTAGAGCCTTTAGCTCCTTCAGTCTTCTACACACTTGCTGAAGATGTGTAGGTCATTGTAGAGTGTTTTTTTGCTGGACCTTTGAATTTCTGGCTCTTGCCATAGTGTACCCCAAAGAGAAGCTGCTGACTGTGCTGAGCACTGAACACAGGAACAGAACAATAAATCTGTGTTTTGGCTCCTGAATAGGAAATTCCTGAGCACAAGCACTACATTAACTAGTGGTTCCTCCTCCATCTCTCCACTTTACATCCAGGCAGGAGTAGAGAGGCTTCTGTACCATTTTAGGTAGACCACTGAGGTGGCTAAATTAGGGAATCAATCCTTTTTCGCCACCCAGAAAAATCAAAGAGCAAATCAAAGCTGTCGTCCAGACTGCCATGGCTGAAACATGCACAGGATCAGGAAATGTAAATATGTCTTTCCCTGCATAAGAGAAAATTAAAGGCAGACCCAATCCCTCAAGTATTTCTAAAGGCAGCACAGGCAGGGCTCTGGCTGTAGGCAGCAGCCCTGGTTCCCCCTTTGCATCCATGGAGAACAGGAGAGGCGCAAAAAATTTTCTTTCCTGTACCCCTGAAGCAGCCAAAGGTGGTGAGGAATGCAGAGCAGCACAGACATGGAGCAACCTCAAGCATCCTCCTGCCCTGCTTGGACAAAAATAGGCCACAGAAGGGACAACCTGGTATCACCCAGGGCTATTTGAGTTAGGGGCCCTTCCCTGGTAAAATAACATTAGATACCCACTTTTTGCAGAATGAAATTTGAAGAAAGGTTAATTTAAAGCATAAAAAATTATATTACTACTAACAGTCAGCCTATTTTCAGGCTTAGGGGAAACTCCAACATCTCTGTACTTACCTATGACTCAAGGGTTAAGAAAAATTTATCAGAACAATCACATTTTTAAATGTGATTTAAAATAGCCCTTCATTTTCTACTCCTCTCAACAGGCTACTTCGTTTCCTTTCTGGCAGGTATAGTTTGCATGTGAAATTGAAAGCAGAATTGCTTTTAAAAGAAAAGTAATAAAAAGAGTTGTCATCCCTAAGCCACAGCGCTCTGCCCACTTGGGAACAGCGTGCTCCTGCCAGTCTGTGCTCTCTCAGGGCCTCTTTCAGCTAATGTGCCACCTGATGAACGTGAGAGATTGATGTATCCTGCCCAGAAACAGAGTCAGCATAGGGAACCTCATTTAGAAATCGCAGCGTCTGCTCGTTCCCCCATTGTGTCTCCTCGCCTTCTGATGGGCTGTGTTCTCACAAGAGGCTCAGGTGTCATGGGACAAAGGGCTGATGCTGGGGACAAGCAGCAGAATTTAAAGAATTTAACTACCTATCCTTTCTAAAGGAAACTACAAGGCAGCATCCCCAAACCATGACTTCATCTCCCACTGCCTCCAGGACACAGCCTTTCTACTCCCGAGCCAGATGGGAGGTCCTGAGGGCAGCTTTGCCTCCCCTGCTGCATCCAGTGCCTTGCACAGCACCTCACACCCTTGGATGCTGTGCCCTGCAGAGCTACCACATCCCCATCAGACAGGACAGCACCATCCCAGACCTCAGCAAGGAACTCCTGCACTACAACACAATGTCTTTTCTTAGACAACCTTTGGAAAGGCATACAGTATTTACCTGGAGATTACTAGTGATGCAAACATTTGCTATATGTCTGTGCTTACACCAGGGATATTTTTAATATTCAGCCACATGAGCTTCAGGAACCAACTCTGGCTGTGAAGACAAAAATTAAATGACAGCCCCTTCCACATCTGCACAGCTGCATAGGACATGGAAATACTGGCACACAAAAGCTTGTTTTCAGCAAGCCAGAGTGCAAATGACTGAGGAAGACTTTGACACACTGCTTTCCTAATGCTTTTGGTTGGGTGTGTTTTAAAAAGTCGTGGCTCAGGACTCCAGGCTCTCTCTGCCACTGAAGTAATACCACTCGAATCAACAATTATAATCTCTCATGAGTTTGTGGCTATTAAAGATTAAAAAGGTTGATTTTGAAATCTATGGATTTCCTAAGGGAACTGAGAGCAGAGCCTGTGCTGGAGTCCCAAGTTATTGCTGCTTGGGCTCTCTGCTGGGTTTACTGTCCAGTGCACAATGAGACACAGGAACAGGGAGTCATCTTGCAGCCTTGCCATCCCTGCTGGGCTGCACTTGGTCCTGCCCTTTCCTGCAGTTGGTCTTGTGTAAAGAACATCATCATGAGGTGTTTTTGTAGGAGACAGATTACCCCTGTCAGGGTTTCTTGTCTGCCATCAGCCATCATGTCAGTTGGGACACTGGGTCAAAACTCACAAACTTAGCCCATACGGAACAAAAACTTCTTGACCTGCCATCTGATTCTCTCCCTTATACTGTTATGTTTGCCTTTGGGAAATCCACTGTGAAACTCAGAAGTGTGTTAAGACAAGCTATAACTACTGGGTATAATGTTGGCTTTGACAAATAGGTTCGTTAACTTGTGTATTTTTATGGTGTGTGATGCCATAACTTAGCCTGGGATCATAATTTTTTATAATGTCCTGTTAAACAAACAAAGTCAACTAACATAGGCTCTTTCTTCCTTGAAATTCTTTCTTTGTCTAACAATATGTCCCATCATCCAGAATTTATTTTGCACTCTCTGCAGCAGAATGAAGCATAATGGGTCCATTTGCTATAATGCTGCATTAGTTAATGATCATTTATGCTGACTTGTTACCCATTAGATTCTAAGCAAAACTTGCACTGGGTACAAATATCACCCTGAAACATCAATTCCCAGCTCAGCACCTTGGTCTTTCCCCCTCTTCATGATATGGATGGACAATGTCGAAAGGTTTCTTGGAAGAAGGTTCCTGTCCTGTTCCTGAAGTGCATCTCTTGCCCTGTATAGAAAACTTCCTTCCTTCACAGAGGAGGGGACATGGTACCATCTAAAGTGTTCTGGGTTGAGAGTTGCTACTACAACTTTACACCTACTCTGGCCCAGTATCACCAGAATGTTTTCAGGACTTGAAATTAAAACAGAATTTTTTTTAAATTTATTTTTGTTTCCAGTCTCAACATTATGTAAACTCTTTTCATCCCTTCTCATACAGCCCCATCTGCAGAACAATGAACACAAGCACCATTTCAGGACCATCAGAACTCCCACTGAGTCCAAGCACGTTTGTGACACTAGTGTAAATCCACAGGTCTAAAAAAAATGGAGCAGTCTTAATCCACGTGCCTTGCAAGCAAAAGACCCTGGAAAATCGGAAAATTCAGATTTTACAAATGGAAAATACAGACTAACAGAAGGTGAGCTTCTATGACTATGCCAATTTTAAGAGTATAAAGCTAAGAGATTATAAAAAAATCCCACAACTCTTCCAAAGACTTTTGAATATTTGAAAACATAGTTTATGTCTCTTAATATATTTTTTCTCATAATCTTCGAGCTATGAAGGAATAAAAGGTGAAGGTAAAACATCAGCTAAAAATACCCTGAGCCTTTTTTTGTATTATTTTTTATGAAGTACCTACTGTTACATAAATAACTATTTGTGATTTAAGAATGAAAGGCTGTTACTGTTACACTGTCACAGGGAAGGACTGCATTAGACATCATCTTCAGTCTGAGGTCTGAAAGACCTAGCTAAAAGAAAAAGGACAAAGAAAGGAAGAAAAGAGATTTCAAACCAGATGTTTGCTTTGAAATCTCATGGTGATCTTCAAATTATCCCACTTTCATTCAAGAAACTGTAGAGGGTTAGAATGCACTTTGCAGAAGCAGGAAATTTTGCAAGAACTTGCGTGGTACTGACAAGTCTTTTCAGGAGTAAAGCAGTCTCATCTTTTGTGTTTTAGCACTAAGGAGGAGTTTGGGCCCTTTCCACCAGTTCCGGTACACTCAGCATCAGGCAGCACCATGTGCTGCCCACAACATTCACACCATCAGCCTGCACAGAGAATTGTAGCTCCTGGTCTCTGTCTGGCAACCAAGTCTGCCTTGTAGACTGCACACGATGACACCAAATAATCAAACAACTGCATTGATCAAACTTAAGTGATTTTACTGGGATTCTTCAAGGAGAAAGTGACTTTTTCTAAGACCCAGGTGATATAAGTCGATGACACCGCAAAGACACTATCAGTTTACTACCTGTTTGTCCAGAAGGAAAAGAATTTTTTTTATATGTATTAACTGCATGTTTTTTATTTTTAAGGCCACAGTTTTGTATGTCTTACTGCTGGAAAGTAGGCAGGCTTAAATTTCTATATTGGTGACAGTGACACTGCATGTACCACAATCATTTTGAAATAGTGAAGATTCCTTTGGACTCCACAAGTTAGCTATTGTCGATTAAATAGTAATTGACTTTAAAAGCACATTAAATGAGGACTTATGAGCAAATAAACAGCAATGTCATTTATGAAAAATTGTTGCGCAGTTGCTATGTCATGACTATTCTTCAATAATCAATTATTATTTTTAAGATGTAATACCTGAATACTACAAGCACAGAATGGTTGATTTCATAGTGCTGTCATTTAAACCATGGGAAAGTTGTTATTGTAAACGTGAATCTTTTGCACTATGTTGCAGGATTTTGCTTGTTTGTTGCTGCTTACCACGGGTGAGGAAACAGGTTGCTGTGGAGGTTGATTAGGAACTGCAGGTTCTTTCTCCCATTTACAACTCGCCAAAAAAGTCAAACAAAGCCCACTGCAGTGGGAAGGCTGCTGACTGCAGATGCTCATGTCAGATCCTGGATAGGAATCATTAACAATCCCATCCTCCTGTTGCTTCCCAAGCACTGAAGTCCCTTCAATTCATTTTGTCTTCCTCTGCAGCCACAGAGGAAGGAGAGCTGAATGAGTAGAGAAAGACAAACCTCTTCCATAACAATATTTGGCTACAAGGGAGGGAAGAGGGCAAATGGGGCTGGTCCTGCTGAAAAGCAGCAGCAAAAATCCAGCTGTGCCCTGTTGGGTAGAGCCAAGGTCAGAACTGACATAGTGAGGCTGAGATCTGTCACACAGGGGAAACCAAAGAGTAGAAATTTCCCTGACACAGGAGTAAAGAGAGGACAAAAATAGACAAATCAAGGACATTGCACAGAAAGTATGAGGTTTAAGTAAAGATAGCACAAAGTGCGACTCAGAACTGTCTCATTATGAGCAAGAAGTGCTGAATGTGGAGACAAGGCCTTGCAGTTGACTTAAGATGGAAGTAAATGTCTAAAAGAGCAGTAGATGACATACCTCTTATGCAAGAAGAATAATGCAGTTGCTCTATAAAATCACCAGCCTTAGAGCATGGGTATCCAAGAAGTCTATGGAGGGAATTTACTTCTCTATATTGCCTATATAGAAAAAAAGGAAACCATGTTTTGCCAACAACAGGCCTGCTACTGTAATCTCAGTTACATTTCAGGCTCTAAAAAAACCTGCAAAATTGTACTTACAGTCACAGGCTTCATTAGGAAATAGGTTGATATGTAACATGGATTTACCAAGGATACCTCACACCAGCCTACCAAGGATACCTCACAACCTGACCCACTTCAGTATTTCCCCAACATGAATTTCAGATCTGGAGAGAAGAAAAAGGCTGACATACAACTTCTCTGGACTTGGAGAAGTTAAAATGAAGTCAGATGAATAACCACAGGGTTTAAATTTTTTTTTCTTTAATCCTTCCATAACGCTAAGCTGTCTGCTGTACAGCACAAACCTGTCAAATACTGATTTTCACTGCACATGTATCTATTTCTGTAATAGATAACCATGAAAATACAGGGAGGAGAGAAGGTGCTCTGCCACTATGCAACGTGTTTTGGATCCATGCCTGTAAAATGTATTCATTTATCAGACTTTCTTCTTGAACAGGTCAATGCTTGCTTTATCAGGGATTTATTTAGGCAGACCTTTGGTATATTTCTTAGACTTTTGCAACCAGTAAACCAGAAATCTTTACTTTTAATGGATTAGCCCCTTCCACTGTCCTGTTTTTTGGGGAGTGTTCTGGGTTTTACTGCTTTTCCTGGTGTTTTCCTTGGTTTGGCTTTACATGGTGTCCTTTACAAGAGTCCTTTGCAAGCCTGGCTGAGAACAGTCCTTCTCCCACTGCAGGGGTGAGAGGCAACCAGATGGGCATATCCTCGACAAGAACTCTGATCTTCCAGAGGCGGCTGGTTCTGATTTGTCTCACATTTATAAAAGGCAATTCCCCCCATAAAACTCCATTTTAGAGACTTGGTAGCAACAAAACTTCAGGGGAAATAGGTGGGAATTACAACAACCATCTGATTTTAGCAGCAGGTCAGCATGCACATGGGTTTTCACAGGCATTGCCCCACTGCACCTCATTTGTGTTCTGAGAAGAATTTGGGACTAAATAGTTACATGGCCAAATGCAGGAAATGCTCATATCAGGGCCTGACACCGAGCAGGACAGTGTTTACATACAGTAGATGGCAAAAGGGTATCAGTTTTTTTCTAGCCAACATCTATCAGTGCTATAGCTTCTGCACTGGGTATTGCACCTCCTGGATGGCTGCATTGAGCATCAAACAAGGAATCTCACCTAAAAATTGGTTTGTCTTTAGTTTAGTGACCAATTATTTCTTGCATATATCAGACAGTGGGTGCTCATATGAAATCAATGCCATCCACGGTGATCTCAACAGCAGCAAGCCCAAGATGAAGTCAAATTTGGTCTCTAATCCAAATGGACCTTCCTTCTTTGTGGTTACTGCACTTCTCTGATCTCTCAGTAAAACCCTACTTTACCTTGTAAGCTGAGAAGTGAAATTTTACCATATCTGAGATGAAGCCTCCCAGAGCTTCTAGAAGGAGATTAAATGCTGAATATCATCCATCTGAGCTTAGCCTACAGCTATTTACATGATCACATAGCAGTCATGGTGCAAATTCCTGGAGAGGAACTATAACGTATAGCTCTAGATTTGGGCTATCACAAGGGCTGTGAACCGAAATCCTAGCTTATTCTCTGGTCTATTATTGCAGTGTTCATGGAGATAGACTCACACTATCTTTCATCACAAATAGGCTAAGCCTTTCTACAAAATAATGTGTGCATTAGAGAAACATGATTACTTTAAGTACAACCAACGGTCAGCTGGCTCTTCACACAGCAACCATTTAATGATGCTGAGCAGCTTTACATGAGGCTGATGGACACAAGTTGCCACTTTACTTTCAAATACATAATGGATCATCTCATTGAAGGGCTATATAAGCTAGCATCTCATTTTCAAAATGGGCTATAGAAGCCTGTCCAATGTGTTCAACACAATCAAAGACAAAGTGTAGAAAATTAGACTGAAGAAGAGAAATGGAGCGGGAAAAGGTTGGGAAAGCACAACATCAGCAAAGAAGTTGGGATCCCTATTGGCTTGTCTGTTCCTGAGAGGCAGCTGTGGCACAGTGTGGATGTGGGAGCATAGAAACCAGGCAGAGATGTGTGCTTTTCTATTTCTCTGTTCTTTTTTAAGACTGAGAAAACAGACCCGCCAGGAAACAAAGAGCCCAGTGAGAAGCTCTCCTGCTCAAGGTCAAATCAAACCAAAAGACAATGGCCATGAGGGCAAGGAATCCACAGGCTTTCAAGCAAGAAGGGGAGCACACAGGACCAACTCTGGGTAATGCAGTCCCCAGCAAGGTTCTGTTATTGGTTCATATGATCCCTGGCCCATCTTCTTTCTCTCAACAACCAATCCCAAAACTTGAGATACCTCCCACTGTTCTATTAATCTTCAAAGATGGAAAACTGGGGAGTTTCAGAAGCCAGCATTAAGGGTTCATTGAAATGCAGCTACACAAGACCTCGAGTGTGATACAGCCAGACATAATTTCCCCCTCATCTTTGGAACAAGGGAAAAAACAGGAAGGGAGATGGGAGAAGAAAAAAGTCTGAGGAAAGGAAAAGGCAAATCATTGCCTGAAAAAAGCTTTTTTTTTTTTTTATCATAGATTTGAATTGAAAACAACTCAAAATTATTATGATTTGGGGATTACTTTCATAATTTACAGAAGAAATGAGATGGGAAGGGAAAGGTAGTTAAATACCTATTCTTTTGCAACAATTACTTTACAAAGCATCTCAGCTACAGTCACTCAGAGTGGGCTCTTAGAGATTAAAAAACCCTATGTGAAAGGTGAAACAAATTGCTGCAATAATGTAGGCCCAGAAGGAATTTCAAAAAGGAAAAAAAAGGAGAAAAGTGACACTTGAGAGCTTATGAAAGCAAAAGCTCACCCTAAATCCATGCAAGAGCCTGAAACGAAATTGCAGGCATTATCCCATTTTGATTAAATTTTGTTGAGTTCAGATTCTATTTGTCACCAGTCAAATGAATCATGTTTGATAGGAGCCCACTAGGCTTAGAGAGGAGTCTTCCAGCCAGCAGCAAACAGTGCCAGCTCCCCTGGCATTTTAAGAAATCTTTGTGTAAAACCTTGGTCTCTCCAGCCTGTAAGGAGAATTGAAACTTCTGAGGTTAAAATGCCACCCCGAGATGTATGTTGTAACTAATAATCTGGCTAATTCATTTTAAAAGGAAAAAAAAAGAAGAAGACATTGAAATGTATTCATTGCAGTTAGTTTCTGGATTCTTTGCTACTCGGAAAAAATTAGTACCAATTAGCTACCTAGACATATGCTGGCTAACCTCACTGATCTCCTGGGGCCAGCCTGGGCACACTCAGAGTGACTGCATTTCTTTTCTGAGAATAAAATAATATTTTGCTCAGTTCCTTTGCATCAGAGCTGCAGAGCAATGCCATACATTTGATGTTTTGTTCTCAGTTTATGGAGCTACATCAATGCCTGTGGATCTGATCTGATACCTCATTCAGGGCATAACAAGAGTCCCCAGATCTTTGCATCAGCTTTTCACATGGCTAAAATTGGTGAAAAGCTGTATATCAGTCAATCACCAGTCAGTCCAAGTTCAGAAAATTCTTTATGATTGGATTAAGGTAGGGAGCAAGCAGGGCTGTAAGTAACTCTAGAGGTTGCTCTTTTACTCCAAAGCAGCCAAACCCCAGAGCAGAACAGCAGTAAATATGAAATGATGAAGAACCACAGACAGTACAGCAGGTTTGATGCAGCACATTGTGGCCAGTGGAGAATGTAGATAATTACAGCAGTGCCAACTCCCGTCCTTAAAGACGCACAAGAAAATAAAATGGATTCTTCTTCCACTTCCCACAGTCCTGCCCTTGCCTCTGAAAAGAGCTGGCTCGCAGTCAGCAAATGAAGTGTACTTCTTCAGCTGCTTGTCATTTCTTAGGTGGCAAAATGCAGTACTTTGGCTGAGAACGGGTCTGTACTGATGACTAAGCTGAAAAGTTCAGTGAAGACGGAGAACTTTTAGAGTGAGAGAATGTTCTCGTTCGCTCGGCGCAAACAAGAAATGTTGGAAACCAATATTTTCAATCACTGAGAATGGCTGAAGGTCGAGGCATGTTTCTGGGAATCTCATTTAGATATACTGTTATCGGGAGATTTTTAGACTTTTTTTTGTGATTTCATTTATTTTTCTTTCTGATACCAGATGGAAGGAAGAGAAGTACAGATATCTGCCTAAAGCAAAGGCACATTTAGTATACCTAAAATAGACCTAAGTAATCTTTCAGTTACATTTCTGCAAATGTCCATTCTCTAGCTAAGGTGGCCACTTCACCTTGCATTCACCACACTGCTACAAAGCAGTTTAACACAAATCCTGTGGATTTAGATTCCAGTACACTTCTGTGTTGTCCCCTACAAAATTCAGACCAACCTACAATTAGGGCTAACTTTGCTAGCTAAGGTTTTAGCCCAACTTCTTTAAAATTGCCCTTAGTTTTTGCAATAATCTGTATGCCCTGTCTGTAGTCATTAGTCGTCTCTGAATTCCATTTTTACTTTCCTGTCTTTCCCCCTGGTCAATGCTGCAATACTCCCAGCTTCCAACGGTGCCATCTCTGAGAGTTTTTGGTTGCTTTGTTTATACTTAGATATATATATATATCTCCTTGTCTTTCTGCTGCATGAATTGCTTCTTAAAGTCATGCAGAAATGTACCTATTTCAGCCTCCCCTGCCCCAGCACAGCCAGCAGCACACAGCTCGTGTGAATCAGCAGAGATCGGTGCAGACCTTGCTATGGCAACACTTCGGGGGGGCTTTGAAGGAACTTCTGTGAGTCCATGCTGGGTCTCATATTGTCATTCAGGTCCCCTGGTGAACCTTTCAGTGACATTAAATGGCAATTATACATTAAAGAGCCGCATCCACCACGTTCTGCAATAGTTCTGAGAGGATCAGAGGCAGCTGACTGCTTAAGGAACAAGTACTGCCTGGTACTTTCTGATTTGCTCATCCATGTCTTTAAATACAGCTGATATTTTTGTTTTCACCTAAATTTAAACATTCTCTAATCCATGAGCAGGAGACTCTTAAAAGCAGCAACAGACAGAACATTTTGTCTTTTTTCAGGGATATGCCCTATAAGATGAAACATCTTTTCTAAATAGTTGTCTAATGCACAGAGATACCAGATACATTAGCAAGAAAGATGTAATTAATGCTTAAAGCTGGTGAAAAGCATTACATGCTGATTAGAGAGATCACAGTTATGGTGGCCGTATGATTTCTGGAAAACGTTCAGAACTTGACTAGTACTGATAAATATCTGCCTGCATAGATGGAGCAGAGGCTCTTACTCTGATAGCAGGGCACTTTGCTGCTGTCTGAGAAAATCAGAATAAAGGGCATTTGGTTTGAAGTAGAGAAGGCTGATGCTAGAAATTTTGCACTAGTCCTCTTGAGCTTTACAGTTCGTTTCTCCACTGGCTCAAGCAAGCCCAGAGCTGATATTTCTCAGAGCATGCTGCAGGGCTCACAGTCCCTTCAAAACTCTGTGTGTACACTATATTCTTGGGTTAGGAAAACCTTCATGAGGAGCTTTTAAGTCTTGGTACGCACTAGGTGCTAAGATTATATAGTTAAAACAGCAGTACATTTTCATTTCACAAAATACCTGGAAGCTTACTGCCTGGATGTAGATATAGAACACTGTGTAGCAGTGTGGAGCAGAAGGATGTCCCTTTGGTAACCCTTTTACTCTCCTCCCTTGTCCTGAAATCAGCTTGGTTGCTGTTCTGGGGTAGGCGTAAAAGAAATGCCATCCAAAGAAGCAGAGCCAAGTGTTTGGTTTGGATGCTCAGGCAGAACGTGTCACATCTGAGCTCTGTTGCTCTAATTACTAGCTTTGTTCCCTCAACTTATGCGCCTTTTGCAGCAAACAAATGATATGTCACTAATCAGCCAGGCAGTGACAAGAGAGACCTGGTACAGCTGTGCTCAGTGACTTGGGGGATGATGAATTCTCTCCTGAGGCTTGGTTGTTGATATTTCTCTTATTTTAGTCAGGACAAGAGCAACTCTGATATTCCTCAGTGTGGACCCTTTCTTTGATTATGGTGTCTCAGGCAAGAGGCAGATACGACCTCCATTAGTGCTAATTAAAATCAATTAAATCATTCCAATAGAAGCTATAGAAGAACAGACTAGAGAAGAGAACTGAGAGTATCTCAAAGAGCAAAGGATCTGGTGTGTAAGACTGAGGAGAAGCTCACGGAGTCGTTTTGCTACATTTGGTACTAGTACTAAAGAGAGTATCACAGTGGTATCTGGGCATCCTCCTCCACTGCACCCACTTCCCACACTTCCTCGCACGCCTCGTTACGCACCATTCCTCAATACCATCTGCTGGGTCCCCCACAGGATGCCTTGCCACCAGCTGCTCAGCAGAAGGTAGGACAGCCCAAGAAATGAGGACACTGGGTCTCAGTCTGACCTTAATAAATTCTCCTACAGAACCCGAGTTTCCTCCAGAAAACTGACGACCCATTCACCCCACACACCACCCTGAGACCCACAACAATTCCTCCCACGGACACCTCTCAGGATGTTTCAAGTGCTCCATGCTACTTACAGAGTTGGAGTGGGAGAAGGCAAACAGTCTATGAGCATCTAAAACCACACAGAGATGGGAGAAAAGCTAGAATTTGAGTTCTGCTTACATGTCACACTCAAGCATCAGGTACAAGAACCTCTCCTAGGTGCTAACACACTTGCTCCTGGACTCTGAAAGTGGTTTCTCTGTGTTAGCAAGGTGCTTTGTCAAGCCTCTGCTGACAAATAGACTATAAGAGCCTCTGCAGTGCCCCCACTAACATTGTGATACCTCTTTTGGGTGTTCAGAGCCAGCATGGGTATCCCCTGTAACTGCTCTGAGCTATGTAGACAGATTTTTCTTCATGATTTTGCTGGCAGAAAATACCTCATCTAGATTGTGGGGCCTACATGGGGTTTGTTCACATCCTTCCTGGCAAGGAACTCCTCCTTTAACATTGACATCAACCTTCCTGTACGAAGAAGCCAGATGCACTTTCAGTCAGCTCTCTGCACCAATACTAAGAGTAGCCTTGGAGCTTCCAGGCTTGCTAGAGGATCTCCATCTTTGCTGGCCTTTGGGAATAATCTGAAACACAAGCTCCCTTACCACCTCTTCAGGTCAGCAATCTGTAGGAGCAGGAGCTGCTATTAAGCACTACTTTTTGAGAACTTGCACTATGATTCTGGGGCTGTGGAGCAGAATTTGACTGTATAATACACATTTCTGGTAGAAGAAACAGCCTTGTCAGAGAAGCCACTTTTTTAAGCAGAGTTCTGTGACTCTCAACTGCACTTGTCAGTGCTTTGCAACATATGGCTCAGGGCAATCAACGAGAAAAACCTGGACAATTTTCTATTCAGCCACTTGCTACGTGGCCAGTATCCCATTCTCCAGAGATCAGGTCATGAAACATTCATCACCAAAGCCAAAGCCTTCACAGCAGCCCCATTCACTGCAACACTAAGCAAATGATGTGTCCTTGTCCACCCTGTGTTTTAATGGACTGGCTATCTGAGAGCTTTAGATAAAAATCCCCTGGCCTAATTGAAGGGGTGAGTGAATCTGACACAAGCACAGCCAAAGGCTTTTACATAGCCTTACTGTTCCCTGTGCAGTAACAAAAATAAAACCAGAAATTGGCTTTATTCATGAAGTATTTGGTCCCTCACAGCTGCCAGTAAATTGTTAACAGAAACACCAATGTTAACTGCAGAGTGCTGATAGTAGGACAAGGACCAGAACTTTAGTAACTACGAGTGAGGACATTTTGGGGCAGCCTTGTAATTTATTTCCACTTCTTTTCTGTCCTTTCAAACCTGCATTTGCAAGGCAGAAAATCCTCTCTCAGAGTTGCTTATGGTGCTAGACACCTGCTTATCCCAGATTCATCTATGAGCCACTGAACCAGAAAAGTGGCTTTGGGGGTTATGCAGGACCTCAAGGAATTACTCATCCCTGAGGGTGCCTTCCCCTTCCACTGAGGGATATTTGACAAGTGTACTTGCAGCATCCTAAGTAGTACCTAGTTCTGCTGCTCCTTGTCTGATTCACCAGGCTTGGCATCAATCCTCCTCCTTTGGGCACAAAGAGACAGAGTTTGAAGTCCTCCATCACAAAACAAAACAAAACACATCTCCAGAATGTAATTAACCCCTACAAATATCAGAACCTCCTTCTGAAAGCATTATCACTGTTGCCTATAAGGTCCAGGGGTACAACTCCCATCTCTGGTGTTTTGTTTTAATGTTTAAAGAAGGTAGCAACAAATTCAAGTCTTTGGAATCGTGTTCCTGCTTAAGGCAAATCTGAAATGATGAAAAGTTCTACTCTTCTACAAATCTGCTGAATGGACATATCCATATGGATCATCCAGGCACAAAGTGTGCAGTGCCCAAAAGTCTGTGCTTGTGTTTCTTCCAAATATTTTTTTCATGAGCTTCTATCCTTCCTCTGAGATTTGGAGTAAAATTCACTTTGCTTGTGTAATCAGGCAGGCAGGTTTCTGCAGAGGGAATGCATGGTTGCAATGCAGAACTGAAATCCTTTCACCTCATCGAGTCTGAGCACTCTGCAGCTGTGCCACCAGGTTGGATGAGCAACTGCTCTTTTCCTGGTCTACCCCTCCAGTATGAACTCTGCTGTGAAGACCCTGGATTTACAACGTAAGAGTTTTTTCCCCCTCTCAGAGTGTTTTCGTGTCAGGGGCTGGAGAAGCCTTCATTTCACCTCTGGGGGCTCCTGTATCAACATGTACTTCAAAACTTTTCTGTAATAAAACCCTGCAGAAAGAATCCAAGTGGCACGTTGCTCCTGGCTTTCTGACCTGAAATTGCAGCCTGAATCTGGCTGGGGGGCTGTGAGTTTCCCAATCCTGTTCCAATCCAACCCCTGCCTTCACCTCCAGCTCAGCCTTTCCTCACAGTATGGAAATTAGCAGAGCAATTAGATAAAATTATACACCTAGAAGCTACCCCAGCACATTGGTGGGGGTTTTTTTTCACAGAATCATATATAATGGACACAGCCTTTGTCCTAGATTTTGCTATCAAAACCCAGCATATTTCTATCAGGTTCTTGCTTTTTTCACTCATAGCTGCCTATAAAACATTATGGCCAGGGGTATGTGGTTGTCACAGGCATATAACCATAATGAACACACACAGAAACTAAATGGTACCTATAATGAATGGGAAATTTAATCCTGCAATAGTATTCTCATTAGACACCCTCTAAATACTACAGTGATGGAAAAAAGTTTTCTTTTTGTTCAGCTATCCTTGTTTGCAAAAGAAAATACACTTCATAATTTTACTAGTGATTTTGTTGGTAACAAGCACATTTGTCAGGATGGTAGGAGGAGACTTTATACCCTGCCTGACAATTCTACAGAATAATTATCACCTTTGATTTCTGATGTAAACTGCTGCCATCACACATTTAAATGAGAAAAACCCAAAACAGCAATAATGTGATAATGATTTGTTGGTCTTGATGGGAAACAAGTTCCTCTGTCACTTCTGTGTCTGTTCTGTTCTTTCCTGGGCTAACAGGACCTGCATCTAATGTGACCCAGTGCATTAATGTCATTCAGTGCTATCTTGTGTATAACAGAAGGGTAATGAAAATACAGTGGAAATTGTCCTGCATCACTCGCCATTCCTGACCCCTAAACACTCTAACTTGTCATTACAGCATTCAGGTGTAGCATCACACAGTAAAACCCAGTGCGATGGTTTTCTGACAGATTTACTGAGAAAGAAAAGATTCCCATTCCCATTCATTAGAGGGCGGCATCAAAGCCTGAAATTTCCATGCTGAAAATGCAAAATCCCATCTGTGCAAAGATTCAGTTTCACTCATAGCAGGTGCCCAGTGCTGTCACTGCCAGTTTGTGGAGGGCAGGTTCTTCCGTGGCAGTGCTCTGGTAGGGTTGGCAGCTCCTGCCATTACTTCTACTATGAGGAATAAGAAGAAACACCCCAAATCTCACATCCATCCCTTCCATAACCTCATGTAAAAGACCACTCTTCTTTTTGTCAGCCAGCACTTTCACTCCCACCGTCAGGACTATGCTGTGTAGGCTCTCCTTGTTCAAGGGGAAAAAAAACATCTGAAGAAAATCTTCCCTTGGCTGTGAGCGTATGTCTACATGGCCAGGTGTGGGCACATAAGATTAACCCCATCCAGCCATCTGTCTCTGCTCCAAAAGCCTCGGCCCCTGGGCTTTGGGAGAACAGCTCAGAGATGGGCTGGCTGCCGATGCCTGAAGGACTCAAGGCCATTACACCTTATGTTCCTGGACCCTCTGCTTCACCTGCCTCCCCAACTGGGAAACACAGATGTAGCACTCACTCTCTACTCCTAGACAGAGGAAAAACCTGGGCCAGATTTTCAAAGGAATTCCTGGCCAGACATTCGAGTGCTTAGCACCCACGAGTGGGCCTGAATTTCAAAAATACTCAAAGTCTGGCAGTTCCTTTCATGATGTTTCCAAAAACCTGCATGTACCCTTCTTGCACTCCACCACACACTTCCCTCCATGTGCCTGCATATTGGATGGGATCTGCAGCTCAGAGTTAAACAAACACTCTTTGTTAGTCAAGAAAAACAAATACTGGAAGGGAGCAAAGGTACAGAATAAAAAAAAAATTAAAAAAAAATTGATCCAGCATGCTCTCTTCAGGGTGCAACTATCTAGAAACCTGCACATGAACCTACGCACACTTCACACAGTGTCTCAACTTAAATGAAAATGGGAAGGAAGAATACAGTGAGTGCTGCATCCAGAGTGATAAAATGATTGCTCTGAAGAGCAACAAGTGGCACTTTTTGTTCTTATGCACCTAATCATCCACCTACGTGGGTTTTTCTTTTTTATGCACTCACCACCGAGTCCTCTGCTTGAACCCTGAAATGTGACAGAGCACCAGGATGTCGCCTGTTCCCATTCAGCAGTTCTCTACAGCAGGATGTGATCTTTATTTCTGCAAATTCCCAACAGCTTTTTAAACTGAATTTTCTTGAAAGGATACAATAGAACCTCTGTGAAAATATAACATTCCAAATAATAATTAAAAAAAAGTCTAGATTTTGAGTGAAAACACCCCTAACTCCAAGTAATTTCTTACTTCAAAATGCAAGATTAATATTACAATAAAACAATCAGGAAAATTACTTTAAACAGTAAAAAGGCACACTTGGACCAACTGGAGCAATTCATTTATCTATGTTGAATTAACCAGATTGTTCATTTTGAAGAGTACTCACAAGAAGTTTGAATAAAGCTAACACCACCTACTCCAAAAGCAATCTGCATCCCAAAGAGTTGCTGCTTGCTTTGGTTTTGTTTGCTTGTTTTTAGTTTTTAAATGTCAGTAGGACAAAATAATATATGCTTTGTATGCTCAATGTATGTTTTGTTTGTTTTTTTTTTTTTAAAAAAGTGTTGCTTGGTCTGTCAATATATTAGGAAAGCAAAGCTATTGTCTTCTGCTATGCTGCACTTCTGTCCTACTACGAACATCTTTTAGAGTCTTATATTTACTGTCTCCATGTATGTCATAAGCATTAGTAGAGTTTATTCCCCTAACAACCCTAAGCGACAGAAAAATATTATCTTCATTTTACACTTGAGGAACTAATGTCCACAGTAGATTGAGAGTTGCCTGAAATATCCATGACTGTGGATAGGCAGACTCTAAAGACTGCTCTTTTCAATCAGTATAAATAGTCAAAAATATTGCAAAAGTCAGTGAGTGATAGAGTTAATAACTTTGTCCTTCGCAGGATAAAGCATCAGGGAATTTGGCTTTTTCTAGCACTTCTTATGCTTAGGCTTCTCCTGCTGTATTCAAGATAAAAGAATCCAAGGACAGAACACCTGTAGTGCAAAGACTGTGGAGGCAATTTCTGCAGCCAGCACACACTCAGGTTGTTCTAGCTCTGCCTCGTGTATGAGAACTAGTTTCTACCAAGAGAGGAAATATTGGCCAAGACATTGGGATTATCTTGTGAGAACAGTGTCATGAGATTTTTAACTTCTGCCTGCCCAGTCAAGAGGGATGAGCTAAAGGGATCTATATTTAACATCTCATCTAAAGAACATCACCTTTATTAGAGGAACAGCCTCCCCAGCTGCTGCACTGCAGTGTCATCCTTGATATGTTCTTCAGCCGTGATGCAGGACAAACTCCTGACCTCCCAGCCCAGAGGCAACGGTACTACCAGTTCAACAGAGCCCTTCTGTCACTGCAATGATACTTCTGAAGGTGAAAGGCTAAATATCTCAGGAGTTTTTTCCCCTTTTGGGAAACTGTGACCTAATATAATATAGAGATGCTGGTGATATGTATTATCAACCAAGGGTTCCTCACCTGCTGCTCTAGAAATAAAATGTTCTCTAGACCTGCAGATTCAAAAGCTCAGCAAATACCAGTTCATCAGTGGAAAGATCATCTGCCATGCATGTTCACCCAGTCTGGATACACAAGTCATGCTGGCTTGCAAAAAGACCCTGTTATATGATGCTAATCTGAAAGCTGCAGCACTGCTGTCATTAGTTGCTATTGTTCTTGTGTAGCTTGAGAACTTAGGAGATGAAAATTTACCTTATTTACACCAAGCAGTAAGTAAGCAAAAAAGCAATTTAATCTATTATTTGGGCTGGAAGGTGCCCCTAAAATTGATCCAATCCTGCCATAATGGGCAAAGGGACAAGTGCCCAGGATGCACAGTGTGAATGAGCTCCTACTGATGGTGTTAGGGTGAGGGGACCACTGTCTCAGAAAGGTTTGAAGGATGCAAACAAACACAGAGAGCAGGTTTCCTGCTGAAGAAATGCAGACTGAAAAAAACATAGGAGTGCATTTTTGTGAAGATCTGTGGAAGGACTAGAGCTAGCTTTAAAAAAAACATTTTTATTTTTCCCCCCAGAAGAAGTCTATAAAGGGTACACCAAATATCCTACTTCAAAACCTTCTGGGAAGCTGTCCTGCATTGCACCAAGAATAGCTGGAGCTTGCAAGAGCAGATCTGAAGAACACGTAAGGGAAATGATGAGCAAATGGCCACTCCACAGCTGGCTTTAACTGTGCCTATTAAACCCTTCCTGGCACAACCATGAAAACCCAGTTTCATCACAGCTATTTTTAGGCAGCTCTCTGCCACCTGCTTGGAGCATTAAGTTTTTAATATAACAGGAGACAGAGGTATGAACTTCAGAGAGTGGCTCCTCTGAGCCCATGGAAGATCTACAATGGATTTGCTCCAGATAGAAGAGCTTGTTCCCTATCTGGGAATGTCAATGGAAAGACTCACAGTAAGTTTTTTTGGATTGGGTTCTGGATGCTTTCCTAATTTTTTCAAACATAAAGGAAAAAACAACATCTCTGATAATCAGTTTAGTTTCTTTAACTTCTCATACCTTTCAAGAGCACTGTGGGGGAATCTGGTGAAGCTTTTAGGACAGTAAAAAACTGGCAAGCCAAACCCTAAATCTTTACAGAGAATGTACAAATTAATACAGTTCTTGCTACTGAGATGAACACAGCAAGAGAAACTACAGAAGATGAGTTTGAAGAGGGTCATAAAAGAGAAACTTAGTCCAGAATTGTGTGGAAAGCTGGAAGGGGTGCCTGGAAAGATCTCAAAAGGCCATGACAGAATCAATCCCTGATTACAGTCAGAAAAACTAAGTAAAACTGAAGAGATTTAGAGTGCAAAGTAGATGTGCTTCTCGGTGTGCCCACCATTTATAACACTGATTGTACCATTAGTCACATCTCCTTCTCCGGACGATCAAATATGGATGTATTTTGAAAGATGGGTTCAAAGAACACTGATGCATAAATCTCTCGGAAATGAAACACCCAGTGTTCTGGACAAAAAGAAACTCCCTCTCATCATGTTATTTTCTGTTTTTTAAGGTTGCTAATAGATTCAGAGTGAGGACTTATGGCAAGGCATCTGGACTCCTCAAATGCTGTGTTAATGGAAGACAAGTGCTATACAAATCCTTTTTAACGCTCCAAGAAGACAAAGCAATTTGTTTTCTTACTGTCAACTTTTATTAGCAGATTAATTGAGTTTCAGTTAAAGAAGGTCATTAGGATGAAATGGAGAAAGGAAGAAATGAACAGAATGCATTTCTGCTGGCAAGAAAGGCAAGAAGCAAACTGGGAGGAAGGTTAGAAGTGCTAAAAATATTCCAGAACAATGGATCATCCTTTCTCTGCCATTTTCCTTTCTTCTTTCCCCCGTTACATCTGCAGCATCTTCATAGAAATTTATTTATCTCCTTCAAGGAATAAACATGGCCTTACTCAGCTAACAACCACATCACAAGGAATTGTAACCATAACAGAATTTAAATATTCAGTTAATAACCGCAAAACTGATATGTCCTCCAGAACATTTCCTCTGCTAGTTAACTCCTAGGTCGATGCTGCAGATTTTGGTAGAAGGTTGAATCATGGTGTGAGATAATTCCCAAATCAACCATGTGCAAAAATACACATTTTGAAAAATAACTATCAATGTATAGACATTTATGGAAAAGTAACCAAAGGCTATATAAAGAAAAACAGATTCAGGAGGACTGGAAGCTCAGAGTACAGAGAGAGGCTTATACAAGTCAATTACTTTTACAACTTTCCAGCCCAAAAGATGCTCAATTTTGTTACATTGCCCTGGCACGTCTAATGAAATCAACATTGAGCCAAAAGAGATTCAGAACACAAAATAAGAGGCTGTTGCTTCATTGACACCTTTGGATCCTTTCCTATTTAGTGTTATTTTTCTTCAGATATATTCTGTTCCCTTTATTTTCTCCAATATTTCTATTAAAAGCTACCTTTTGTAACAGACTGGTTTCAAGAGATGTTTTGTCCTTTCCAGAATGTCTATGCTCACTATTTAGGCCTGTTCATGAGGGTCCAGGAAAGCTTGTAAGAGTACACATCTTTAAAATTCAGTTATTATGTGATGGACAAATAGTGTAAAAGCTGTCTCCATGGCATCCAAGGGGCAAAGGCACCTCACTAGTTTGTTATTCATGAATGCTGCTAACAAAGTACTTTTTTTTTTTTTACATGCAAGTTTTTTCTGCTAAACACCCAGGAGGTTTGTCATTAGCAATCTTGATATCTTTATTATTGCACAGGCTTCTTCTGCCTTGGCTTCGGAGTTCTAAATATGCAAGGATGAATCCTCAGCTAGACAAGATTCTCACAGACAAAAAGAGTTTTCTCTACCTTAGAAGTTCAAAGATCTGGCCACTTGATCATAATGGGAAGTCTAAAATTTTAATTGTGCCAACTGACTATTAGTGATGACCTGAAAGACAGTTTAATCCCAACAGAAATATCTGAAACTTATCTTATTTAGGGAAAATCTCTGCATGTTATAAGGAATCATTTCACACCACTTTTGTCATGCCTTACTGATAAGGACATCTCTTTAACAGTAGCTCCATCAAAAATCCCTCCGTTCCTGTTTGGAGTTCTGGGTCCCTCACTGGGAGTTGTAATTCTCTGAATTAATAGATTTGTCAATCATGGTTGGACAGAATTATTACAAGCCTTGAGTCTGATCTCCTGTGTGACATCCCATAGACTGTCCTTGATTGTTCAGAGAATCAGAGAAATGCTGGCAGGAAGGCACCTCTGGAGGTGATCCAACCTTCTCCTAAAGCAAGACCATCACCAATGCCAGATTGACTGTGACTGCCTCTAGGTGAGTCCTTGAAAGCTTCAACAATAAGAACTCACAGCTTCTGAGTAAACTGCTCTAGTGCTGCAACAACCTCTAGCAAATTAGTTTTCCCTGATGCCCACCTCCTTAGCTGCAACACATGGTGACCCCTTGCTGTATTGCCTCCCACTGGAGAAGAGTTCCATTGTCTTGTTGAATTTTCAGTTTCTCCTGGTTCAGTCCTCAAGCTTCCCCAGTTCCCTCTAAACTGATGCTCTATCACTTGGCCTATCAACACTGTGATCTCATTTTTTGTGGTCCACAAGTGTCTCAAAGCTGCCTTCTCTCATTGTTGGTGTCAGTGTTGAACCCTGCTGGCTCCAGTGTGGCCCACAGAGCAACCCTCTCAATGGCAGCTGTAAACTGGAGGTTCAAGGCACTGATTACCACTCATAGCTTAGAAACTGGCCCAACTACTGGGCTTTAAGAACCTGTTTTTGCAACCCACACACACCACTGTGTGATGGTAGACAAGTCACATAGAAGATTTTTCCCATTTAATAACACATATCTAGTCTCCAGATAGTTGGAATCTCAAGGTAACCTAGGTGGAATGAGCTTATCTGTGGACATAATTACCCACAGTGATTATAGAAGGTGTTCAGGCAATTTACAGCAACTGAAAAATTTTATATGACTACTTTGGCCTTTGCCATAATCCTTCCATGCAATAAATAAAACACACTGCTTTTCAAGTCAATATTGTACAAAAGAGACATGCCTAGACTTCTTTTCAGAGCCACTAAATATCATAGCTGGTAAAGAAAATAAATGAAAAACAGTTTTCTTGGCTCTCTTCTTGGAGAAATACACCTTGGATTTGATTTGCTGCTATTCATGAGGGTCACGCTGTGCTCCTATTTCATGCATATTTAAGTGGCTGTTAGCTTTTTGCAAAGCATTCCCTGAACCTGCAAGTTTCATGAGTTTGTCCTGTAAGTGGATTATATTACATTTCTCAATCAGCTCAGTAAAGGTTGCAGTGCCAGGGAGCTTTTTCCTTACACCTCACGGTCCAAGTTCAGAGCTCTCAGATGCAGGGAAGCAGCAGACGTGTTTACTCTCTGTACATTTGTATCAATTAACTCTTGCAGAAAATAGCTAACATTCACACACATTAATTGTTCATCACTTACAATGACTCTTCTGCTCTCCAAACCCACCTGGGCTTTTTCAGGTTTTTTCCAAAGCTTAGTAGTGTGTGCAAGTTTGATTCCTCAAAAACAGTGCTCAGGAAAATGCATTTGCAGTGTTTGTGGGACTAAAAAAGAAAATATAATATCCATGAACTGAGCTATTTTTCTCTCCAGAAGAAAAAAGCAGAGAGCATTGGAGGCAGTGCCAAACAGGGCTGCATGAGAAGCAGTGTTGGAAGGGCACCTGCTCTTGAAGGAAGGAAAGAAGGTGTCCCACAGAGAGGGTGGTGATACATCAATAGGCTATTACCTCCCTCTCAGCCTGTGGCATTTAAATGTTTCAGATTTGCTGCCTCCTTTATGGTTGGGGCTCTGCTGAGCTCATTGCCAAATGCCAAGGAATTCCATCCTGAGAAGTGGGAGGGAAATACCAAGGGAAGAAGGGTGTCACTTGCTGCTGAGGTGAAGAGATGGTTTTCTGATCCATGAATGCTTTGATTGGGCAATATAGGCTTGTCATTTGGAAGCAGGCTAAGGGTTCAAAAAATGCCATTTAAATCATACCCTAAGAGAGAGGACAGGTTGAAAGCACATAGCCAGTGCTGAAAGCAGGCAGGAAAAGATGGTGAGGACATTTGCCAAAACAAGGTGTCAGAAGGAACAAATCTTGTTCATGCAAATGCTATTATTTGAATAAGAATTTAGAGCTGGGATATGTCAATGTTAATCCTGTATTGCAGAAAGACAGAGTCCTGGAAGGAACCCCTCAAGCTTTGAGCACTGAAGTAAACGAGATGGATCCCCCTGAGCTCCCAGGGCAAGTACTGGGGGAAATAAGATGTAGAAGAAAGAAACTAGTCCCCCTCTCAAATGAGTTTCCCCTGTTCCCAGACAGAAGGAAGAATCCTGAGAAAGAATCTCAGAAAAAGAATTACTGAGTTGTAGAGATGACAAGGGCAGTTGGAGACATTCCTAAATGGGCTTGCAAGACTGAAAAACTTACAAGGAATCCCTGAACCACAACAGCTTTGACATGTTGCTTGTTATAGAATATCCTAGTGTATGTAATAAGTTCTCTCTTTGTGAATCGATAGGCATTGTAACACTTCACAGAGTCAAGGAATTTCCCTTCCTGGCCACAGGGTTCAGCTGCACACATACACACTCCACACATAAGGCAGGAGGATTCCCAGAGCAGCCTCTCCAAATTTAAATCAAGTCCAAACTTATTAGCACATGTTTATCACCCTAAATTACTTTACCAACAGTACAATCTGCTTCTGCAATGCACAGTTTTGTCAGACAAAACTGCAGAAGGGTCACTGGGGCTGTTCAATTACTCCAAAGTGATGACACTCAACTGCTTCAGCACAAAGTACACAAAAATATTCCGCTCTTACCTTTTCCCCTGGCACCCAGAACAACATCATTCCTGATTCACCACTTTGTAAATGCAATTTTGTTTTGGAGGAGTTTTACTTCTATGGCTCACTTAAGAGGCTGCATATAGTGTAACAAATGCTGCCTTGATTCTTGCAATGAGTTTATGGCTACTGAGCTGTTCAGACAAATCAAGCTTTGAACCTTAGTGTAGTTTTTCTGAGAATATCCAAATTGGGAAGCAGTGCTGACACGTTTGTGGTGTCCATTGCATTGAACCTGGGACCTGACTGTCTAGTGACTTCTCCAGAGATGGGAAAGTTCCTACTTGCAAGCACCCACTGGAGTCACTGCTGGGCTTCCTAAATACAGCAATGCACATTAAGGAATATGTACTTAACTGCACGTCATAGCTGAATTCTGGCAATCTTCAGCTCAGTCACAAATGGAAGAGTGAGATCTTTACTTCAGGAAGCAGAAAACATCTGGGTGAGACAGCACCACTCACTTGAGCATACAAGTGGGTGTTGTGAACAGGCCAGAGATTCTGAATGTCCTCATGTTGCATTGTGAAAGCAGGGAAGAAATGTATTTGCTGTTTGGCTGTTTAATGATTATCACAGGCTTTGAAGTTAATTTGGGGACCCCTGAAGAAAAAAAAGTTGTACTTATCAATGATCAGCCAAGCCACTCGACTTCCCATCACAGGTTAAGTCGTAATGGGTTGATCACTGGGTCAACTCTTAAGAACCTCACCTGGCACAACTGCTGCTGCTCCACTGACATCAATTAAGCTGCACTAGTTTACACTGCTGCAAATTTGGCTCAATATATTCAAACTATAACAAATTAAAATATACTGCAATTTCTTTTCTCTGCTAGAATGCAGAGAACTCCTACAGCTCTAGGGAAGGGCTGTGAATTCCCTTTGGCTTACATGAGGATTTCAGAGGAATGATGACTAAAGCATGGAGATTTGCATTTCTCATTGGCACAGGCCTGTCTTTTGTTTCCAGACAAATGTGGATTTAACAGTAGACACAAGGAATGCAAAATTATACATTAAAATACATGACTTTTGGTTTGATCATCTGACCTTATCACGTGACACAAATCCTATAGACAACTACTCAGCAAACAAGATTATTTACAACAGTAAGTAATGTGTTGCATACAGTGTCAAGCTTAGAAACACAGAGCAAGTTAAGTGTTTGAATGCTTCATTTGTTTTATACATCTTAGGCTGTTCTTACCATTAGGGATAGGAGTAGACAGTTTGCATCTCTCCTTTTTGTTTTGTATTAAAAAACACAATGCAAACAGACGGCAGAACTGGCTATTTATATCAGCTCCATCGGAAGTGGTGACAGGTATAATTACAGAGGAGAAATTACAGGGCTTATTTCAGTGGCATTTCTCCTGCTGTTCCAGGGAAGATAAAAGATTGAAAGTGTTCCTGACATATCTCCAAAGTAGAGATGCCTCAGTGCACTGTTCAGGTTATTTTCAGGTTGATTAAAGTCTACCTTCTCCAGTCCTCAGTAGGGAACAGGCTGCATGGGGTTTGCCTGTTGGCTTTATCACCTCCAGGACACCAATTCAAGCAAGCCTACAGCTTTTCTTTTTGTTAGGTTGCCCAATGCCAGGTAGGGAAGCCTTGTGCTGAACTCATTGTACTGTTTGCTCTGCCAATGTACTTGCTCTGGCCTCCGTCAATTATTTTGCCCATCCCATACAAGATGTGGCTCTGTATCAAGCAGGAGCCTCATGCCAAGCTAATTTCTGCTGAAGTTCTGCGGGTTTGGCAGCTATTTCTGAGTTGCACCTGATCTCAGCCAGCTTCCCCAGCACTGGGATGGTGTTGTCTAGTATAAGAAACCCTTCGGATTCACATGAAGTTGCCAAAACTGGGTCAGACAAAGACCCACCATTTTCATTCCAATAGCACAAGGGCAGCAGACTATACTGGGAGCAGTGAAGGCAGAGCAGAGTTTCACGGTGTGAGCAGTGAATTGGATGACACCAGAGCTTGCTGGTTCAGGGCTGCTCTGCAGCAATTTCAGTATCTGGGAGTGCATCACTTCACAGCACAGAGACAGCTGCTCCCACAGCCACTGCTCCAAAAGCCTTTGTGAAGTGGCACACCATGCAAAGGTGCCTGCTTGAAATTCAACAAAAACTTTACTCTTCCTCCCAGAAAAATCGAATACTAAGGAGAAAACATTTAAAAGGCTCTTAACAACAAGTCTAAAGAACAAGGAGCAAGAACAGAGAGCAACAATAGCTCAGTTGCTTCCCCTTGATTGGGCTGTTTGAAATAATGTTGGCCTGTTACCTAGCAACAAGGAGCTTATTGCTGGGCTAGTTACAACCAAATTCATATTTGTCATAATTTTGTAATCAGAATTGATCATAAATAAAGACTGAATACAATTAACTGACTTATGTTTGCAATTAGAATCAATCTAAATCAGAGAAGGACATTACCAGCTCAGTCATCTGTTCTGGCTGACTTATTCCCATTCTGATACTTCCTCTTGGATATTACCATATTGCCCCTTACTATGATCTCCAATTAGGGCTCTGAGCATATTCTTCAGCAAGAGACACCTCTAAACACAAGTGAAGGACAGCATTATAACCAACTTTAGCTAGACTTTTGGTCAGCTTCATTCCCTTCTCCATTTCAAACATTTCTACTGCCAGCTCTCCCAGTCAATTCACAACATTTAAGTGAAATATTCAGTATCCCCTTTCTACCTTGCATTTGTTGGTTGTGAGCATTAGAGCACCAGCTCTGTCACCACTCCCAAGCCCAGAGCTCACAGAAGTAACAATGCTGAGTTACCTCAATACCTGCCCAAATATCTCTGCCACGTCGCAGCTTCACTTGCTGTCACAAAACGCTTTGGTGGCACATGGGTGTAACGCTTACACAGCAGCTCTCCACAGCTGAGCTATCACACACACACAGAGGACTCATCTGGCAGCTGGGTGTCTACCACATAGCCTGGCAAACACAGCTGAGCAGGAAACTTCAAGGGTCTGAGGCTGCTTAATCAGGAGTTAGGATTAATGGGAAATCATCTTCAAATACAGAAAAGGGAGCTGCAGAGAACTTCTCTTGCTGCCCACAGGTGCAGCAAAAAGTTAGAGACTGTGTGCAAAAAAAGGTATTCAGACAGCAGAGCACTGGCAAAGGTGTGAGGACCACAGGGCACAGGAGCAGCACTTGAGAAGGCTGGGAAATGGGGTAGGGATGGACTTAGTCACACTCAGCTGCCCAATTCCATATTCGCCCAGCAATATGGAAGTCCTTTGTTTGTTGCACACTCCATCCCCAGCCCACATCACTGCCTGAGAGTTTAATTGAGCTGGCAGGCACCTGAGGAGAGTGATAGGATTCAGCACAGCCAATCTGCAAAGCAAAGCAGACCCCCCCACCCCACAGACAACACTTTCCCTGAGTTGCTGCAGCAGCTCCCTGTTCCAGGGACCAAAAAGTCTCTTTGTACCTTCCCTGCTCCAGCTATGTGGATCTAAACAGGAGATGAGTCTGGCCCTGTTACTCTTCACCTCCAGCCTTGGTCCTTTGTCAGCCTTTTCAGAGGCCTTGTTCATATTTAGGGGGAAAAAATAATCTTCAGAGCTGCTTCTCTGCAGTATAAGAATGATTTACAGAACAGCAAATTAATCTATCTACCCCTTATGGTCTAAGCATCTTGCCTTGTTCTCCCAGCACGACTGCAGAAATACTTAATTTTGAGAATTTCTTGCTCATGTGTCACATTCACCAACTTACAGATTTATTCTGTTCTGTGCAGGGTATCCTCTCCACTCCTTCCCCCTGGAAGGAAAACCTTTGTCTGAACAGATGCATTGATGGATCATGCCATTAAATACTGGCCTGTGCAGATAACACAAGGAGAGGCTAAAAATATGAGCTATTGAGAAAACTTGCTCTTTGCCAGGAGCAGGAAACCCACTGCAGGCTGGGCTGTCAGGTTTGGGAGCACTTCTTAGTGTTGTCAATAAAAGAGGTCCGTGCAAGCCTCCAAAACAGAACAAACACAATAATCTCTGCTCTGTTGGGTGTGGGCTTTGGGCAGGTTTCACCCACAAAACCCAGTGGGACAGTGGGCTCCAGCAGCACAGCACAAGTCATTGCTGGTCAGGCTTTGGAGCAAGGCAATGCCTGAGACACTGTTTGTCTGCATATCCTCATTGCTCCCTTGCCATGGGGAAGACGTTGTCTAAACAGCCCCATTTTTCTGGGGCAGCTTGTTCTGCAGTGGGGGTTGGAGGAAGGGAGCAAAGTCTCTGCTCTGATCTCCCACACTCACATGAGGAATGGGGGGCAAGTTGTTCCCATACCCTCTGCCAGCTTCAAATCACACCCAGCATGCCTTGATCCCTTCCCTTCTTTCAATGCCCTGCTTGGGCAAACAAACTGTTCCTCTACAGCCTTCAGGATCTTCACCCATGACATCTCACAACAGAAATTAGCTACCTTCTCTCTTCCTCCTCCCCCTCCTCCTTTGGACCAGAATGAACTTGGCAGGCCTAGCCAAAACCTTTTCCATCTGTGCCTATCCAAATCAGTATAAACAAGGAGGTGTCAAAATAACTCGCCTGTGTAAGACTCGCTCCCCTTTTTGCTAACCTGGAATAAGTTCTCCCAGGCTGGATCCATCACGAGCTGCAGACACCGGACTGTAGTGCATCACTTCTTCCAGCTTGGGGATGACCAGCACTAACACTGCTAAAGGCAAAAAGCCCAAATGTACCTCCACCTCCCCAAAATTAAACCAGCTTATCATAATTGATAGTGAAATCCTTTTCTTGTGACTTCAGACATGACACAAGAGCTAAATTTATGTGCATCACCGAGGTACTGAGAACAGAACAGACCCCATGCTGGAAACAATCCACATTTGTGGTAACAGCAGCACAAGCAGCGTTCAGGCCAGGTGTGACGTGGGGGGAGGGTGCTCAGAATATCTTTACCCTCTTTTTGGATACTCTCACTCAGCCCTTTGAAAGGCAACAGCACAAAAAAAGTGTGGCTTTCTATAAATGACTGCACATGCTGGGTCCTGCTGGGAAAAATATGATGCTGGGGAACGCGAGCAAAAGCTATCTTTCACTGGAGCACTTTCCAGGACCTGTTCCAAAGGATGCAAAGCTCCTTGAGGGCCATCACCATCCTCCTTGAGGGCACACTAGCAACCTCAAACAACATAACTTGATTGAGAAGCAGACGGATTTTCTTCCAGGGATTGTAGGGTGTGTTTCTGAAGCCATCCTTTCATGGCAGGATGTTACAGGAAGCAAGAGAGCTTGTCCTGCATTATGTTTCAGGTGGTGCTTTCCTCACCTATGTCCTTACACCTTTCTGCAGTAGTTTCTTTTTAACTTGCAATTCTCCCAGGAGAAGCAGGATTGCAATCAATAATATTAAAAAAAAAATAGAAAAACACACAATGTTTTCTTCTGTAGATCAGCAAAAGTCTTGGCAGGATTAGTGTTCTGGAATCATTTCAGCAACTGCCCATTTGAGTTCTATTTGAGCAAAGAGAAGCCTAAAGACTCAGATATCAATTGGACTAGGCTGAGAGTTCAGAGCTGACACTCTGCCATATTTTGTGTAATCCTTAATGTCAGGTACAAGTGTTCCAAATGTCTGAGTCTTAAGCTCATTTCCCCACATAGTACTTATTACAAGCTCTAATTTACAAAACCCAGGACACAGATCTCCCTCGGCCTCTTACAATTTGGCCTTCTGTTAATACAAAACCTAAATCCCATGACCAACTTCATGATAGCTGAGCTTTTGCTTCAATGCTCCATCTCCAAAGTTCATGCAGAATCTTAAATGCAGTCTCAGCATCTGCTCATAAAAACAAAACTGTGTTTTTTTAGTCCTAAAATTGGGGAGGGCTATTAAAAAGACATAGTTTTGTTGAACTTTAGAGCTCAGAAGTCAAAAGCTTAAGTATTATTAATGTGTGTTTAAAGCAATGTTGCTGTCTCTGGAGCTCTGAACAGCTGGTATAGGCAGCACTTTTGCTACAAATGAGGTTGGCAGGCAGGTTTGTGCATCTCTGGGGTGAACTTGGGAGAGTTTGAAGCTAAAAGGAGAAGCCTTATTAACAAATAAGAGCAATCTCATAGTATTCCCTTCATTCCAGGAAATTCCAGTTATTAAACAAAAATAGGAGCTTTAACAAACAGTTAAGCTGCCTCTGGCTGATCCATCTGTTGGAAGTTTGAGAAGGTTTAGTAAGTGAATCCAATAATAAAAAGCAAGTTTCTTGTCACTCCTGGTGAAGCAGCTGGCCCAGGCTATGGAGGCACGTTAATAACTAGATGGGATGGCAGATCTGACTGATAGTCACATATTGGCAGCAGACTGTCCACACCAGGGTTACACAGGGGTCAGCTGGGGCCTCAACATCTGAGTGGGTTTGGGGAATTTTTGCTTTTTAGGATTGAGATATTTGAAAGGTGACTCTCCTGTTACTAGAGGTGGGCACTGTAGACATCTCTATTCACAGCTCATTCTCCCAACAAAAACCCTGCAAAGAAAGCGTCTGGGGAGCCACCTAAAATTTAAGTGCTTTGATAAGCCCTTTGTTGACTTTTTTTGAAGGGTAACAGCTGACTGACAACACTTGTTAAAGGCTGCTCCTGTGTCACTTCTGACAGGAGGATGGATGCACTACAGCTCTTTAGGATGCTTCAAAAAATTCCCCCATCAGCTCACTTTGTGCCATCTTGCTGATCTAGCTAATTTTCTTTTGGTGGTGTTAATTATTGTACTGTCTGTTAAGAAGACATTTTCACTACCCTTCAGTCCCATGAAGTGACAGCAAATTGCTGCAGCAGGAGCAGCGAAGAAAAAGCTGTTCCCCTTTCAAAAAAAAAAATCATAGTGATCTAAAAGAACAAGGAAAAAAAGTCAATTTATTATTCACTAGAGAACATATTTTGTTATCCTGAATAAACACAGAATCAGTACTCAGTCTGTCTGGAACAGCAGGGAAAGGAAGCTCACAGAATAACAGGTATTTATGCATTTCTCTTAAAAAGAGAGCAGATAGTGATGTGCCATGAATCTGAAAAAGAAATTTGTGTGGTTTGTCTGGGGCTTTTTAAATAATCCTAAAAATTTTGGTTTGTATTCGAATTTGGAAGTCATGTAAAATACTGGCTTGCAAACCTGCAGTCAGAATTAACATTGCCATATAGTGATATGTGAGGGTAAAATTGGCTCTTCTGTTTTATTTTAATGCACCAGCCTGAGAACTGCAGCAGTTCAGGAGTTGATTCACGAGATGCTCGTACATCACTAGGGCAGTGGCATCTGGAGGGAAAGCGAGGCAGATGGATAAGGGTGGTAACAGTTTCAAACATCTAATTTTAATCTGCCTCCCCAAGCCTGCAGAGGCCCTAAGTGACTTATGCCTTGTCTAACCATACTGAGACAGGCAGAGGGGTCCAACTTGCTTTGCATGAAAGAAACAGTAACAAACTGAGTCTGTATTATCATAACCTGGGTGGGGGGCAGGGGCAATCAATTACTCAAGGAAAGGTGCTAAAGCAGCAGATCCATGCTCACCTGGCACAAATGTATTATTGAAAAACATTTAAAAAATCAAAACAGGATCACTTATGTTTGCAAAAAAATGTTTTTTCCATGCTGTTTAATAAAGGTATTTTTCAGACAGAGTGGAAAAATCAGAGCCTACTTTTTACTATGGTGCTGACTAAGCCTTTACGCATTTGAAAAGCACCATAAGCACTTAATTCTTATTGAAATTTTTACCCAAGCTGATCCATATAATTCCTGTAACTTTGGCAATTTATTTTTTCAACTCTTACTCAAAAATCTTTAGGGATTTTCTTTTGTTTGTTTGCTTTTAAAAGGTAAGCTTGTTTGAATATACTTGCAATGGTCAAAATGGAAGTGTGAAATCTCCATGTAAAGCCTGTTTTCACAGTTCTGTTGTTCAGGTACAACAGATGTATGTCTTCAGCTGCAGTGACTGCTGCAGGTGTAGGAGGGTAATAACAGGTAGGAAATTAGAGCGTATTGCAAAAGTCTTTGTTGGTCTGGCATTGCATTCCTGACATGATCACCATGCTTAATCTCCTTACATTTACCACCAGCCAGTTTGGTAGCACGATCTCCCTTTTGCATTCCATTACTTGTAACATAAGGGAAATATCAGACAAAGAATGAAATTATACCATTTTGCTCCTCCTCAGACAGTCACACTTGTGCACAGCTCAGACCTCAGCACCTCTCCCCATGTGACTCTGAGAGCCCGGATTACAATGAACTGTCATTGCATTTGGTATCTAAATACTCTCCCCAGCAGATTTGCTCCAAAAATGATCTGCACCTGGATGTAGGAAGCCCCATGATTTTTACAACATGCTAGAAAATCGCTTTATTTAATATGAATTCTGGAATATGGAAAAAGTCTTCAAGTAAGAAGGAGGGCTTTTTTGCCTTTAGATACAGAAAATATTGCTAGATATCCAGATAATAGAACCAGTATGTGCCTCTGTAGGAATTGCCACTACCCCCAGAATACATGAACTAAAACAAGTGAAGTTATGCAGCTGCTTCCTTATGAAAACAGCTTAAATCAGTGCATTCTTCCTGCTAAACCCAATGCATACCAAGTAAAACCAATCCCTTGCCTTCTGCACGTAGTGATGTTGTCACTTAGAGAGCATTTCATTGCCTAAGCAGGAAACTTTATGAATAAAGACACATTTTCATCTCATCAACATATATTAAATACAGTTAATATAAGTGTCAGTTTTGCAATGTGGAGCAGAAAATTCTTTTATTCATTGAGACAGATAACATTTTGTCTTGCATTTGAAACAGTTGCGAGCAATAACACTTCAACTCCACTAAACAGAAATGGGCCAAGAGCAAACGTGTCAGGTAAATGCCATTACTAGAAGCAAAACACCAGAATTCACTGAATTGCTCCCAGCTCTGGATTTGGTGACACAGTTACAGCAGATGGAAAAACCTGTAGTAGTCTCTCATGCAAATTTAAAGTAGGGAGATTTAATAAATGGAACATACTTAAAAACCCATCAGTAGCCCAGTCTTATTTCTGATAGTTGATTCAATTTATTCAGTGATATCTTATTTTCTGTTCTCTGCATACTGAATACTTTTTAGTAATATAAATGTTGAAAGTGTATGCCACCATTATAGCCTAAGGATAAGGGAGGTAAAACTGCTAGGGAGAAGTTATACCTTTTAATAAACCAAGTGATATTGGTGGAAAAAAAAAATAGACTGGCTCTCAAACATACAGGACCTCTATTAATGATACTCCAGAAGCACTGACTACCCTTCCCACTCCATGTTTCTAATTGATTAGTATAATTAGGTCATACCTACAACCATCCTCCTCATCTCAATTTATTTTTATCTGTAGCAGAACAAATGAAATATTTGTTGAGCCAAAACCCTGTACATCTCATAGGACTATAATCACTGGTCTAAAGATAAATTCTTTTCTTA
Organism: Neopelma chrysocephalum; assembly: GCF_003984885.1. Lineage (NCBI taxonomy): Eukaryota > Metazoa > Chordata > Aves > Passeriformes > Pipridae > Neopelma > Neopelma chrysocephalum. The sequence continues at coordinate 10,039,934 of NW_020897720.1, forward strand.
GATAATGGCTCTCTGCAAGAACAATGCCACACAACAGTACATATTTATTCTCAGTTGCTGTCTGGGAGAAGTTCTATTTGACAATGGAAAAGAACAAGGTTCCTGATACCCACAGCAGCAAGGGTCTGTAAGATGTGCAGTGAACTGCACATTTGTGATCCATCAAGGAGTAACTGTAAGGTTTAGCTTCATCTATCAATCCTGCTTTGTGTTGAAAATAATGTGATATCTCTTGGAGCTATTTCTTCTGATTGTCTCAAAAGACATAAACAAATGATGCTATGTTAATCTCTGTACTTTATTCACGTTACATATTTACTTTAACATTTCTTTAATGTTCATAATTAAGGAAGTGTGTTACTGCTTTTCCTTAAGGAAGACTTTAATTCAGAAACAGTTCTGCAGCAGGTGAATTCTTGCCTGATACCCTGACTGTAAAAAAATCTCAGCCTAATTTCGTGGCCTGGATCTCCTGGATAGCAACGCATAAGTCCAGCTCCTCTCGAGATGACTTGCTGGATTTAGAACAAAGTCTAAAGCCAAAACTAGACCACAAAGTAGACTACATAACACTGTAAGCAAAGAAACAGCACCATCAGGTTGGGGCTCACTGCACATGGCACAAGGACAGAGGCAGTCAAGCATGTGCTCAGGACTTCCAGGAATGGAGTAAAGGTCCAAGAGTATTGCTAACAATTAGTATTGGATAGGATTCTTATTCCCATCACTGTCAAGTCTAAATTTTAACCAGAACTCAATCTCAAATGGAAATCTTTCTAAGTGTAAAATTATCTGCTCTCTGTCACTCCAGAAAAGAAGGCAATGATTTATATGAGGATGCTTGCAGCTCAAAATAACTCCTACATAGAGAACTAATTTCATACTGGAACAGCTCTGTAGGGATGGAGGAAAGGGATGTTAGACCTCGGGACCAGAGGAGTTATCTAGAGTTCACTCTGTTTGCCTCAGTTCATCTCTAAAGGGAAGTTAATAACATATTTCAGAAAAGCAACGTAAAAATTGCTTTAAAGATACTGGGGAAATCTGATAGCTCTGACCTGCAGAGGACTTCCTAATGTGTCTGGAAAATAGTACAGTCTCACTACATTATTACTTGCAAAATGAAAGCCTTGTCTAGAGGAGTCAGACTTTTCACATGTTGATCATGTAGTGAAGTTTTCACTATTGGTACAAGTCTTTGCTCATTTTTATTTGTTATTGACAGTACACAGAATGCAGTCATTGGAGCTACAGAACAAGTAAGGGAGTGGGAATGAGCCCATGTTAAGTATGTTTGCATTTTCTGAAATTCATTAGAGTCCCACTTGCTGAGCTGGTAGGAAGTGGGGATGCTTCAGCAGCAGGCACCAGTGAGGGTGGTTGAGCAGGGAGCTCCCCATATGGCTCTGTATCCATCTGTGCTGGTCACAACGGGAGCAGTGGTGTTGCTTCCAGCAGCAAGCAACAACCAGCCATCTGTAGTGAGACACAGGTCACCACAACATATTGACCACGTTCCAGATACAGGGGAAAAAAACAGGATCTGCAGGAGACCGGCCTGTCACACCCTGGTTTTAAAGCTTTAGCAGAAATTTGATTATTTCATCCTTGACCACAAGCATGAAATTAACTCATTTCCTAACACCCCAACCAGCCAGCTCTAGGATTTCAGGCAGATGTCAAAACTCCATGACATGCACTGGCACGAGGCTGCAGTTGTACAAATATGCCTGCAGACAGCTGCTGGTGGGGAGACAGGAGCAGGTTAGGCAAAGGTGTGATTCAGCCCAGAGCACGCAGCAAAACTGTACCAGATGCTCTGAGCCAACTCGTCTCCAGTTTACATCCACAGTTTTGGCCTTTGCATCTGTTACAAAATTAATTCTCAGCAAACGTCTGTGGAATCATTTGGTGCAGTTCACATCTACATAAACTGTATTGCTCCATCTTAGCAAGTCTCAGTTAAAAGCTGATTTGCTTTTAATAAAGGTCCTTAGTCTATTCCTATGACAATCAGTATTATTATTTGTGACCATTACTAATCACAGCCATATGGAACAGCCAGTAGAGAAAGAAAAAGCCACAACAAGTGAATTTATAGGAAATGGTTCTCTCACATGGAGACCCTGAAGATGCATTTTGTGATGTTATGACAAAGACCAAGAACCCAAGTGAATTTAGCTTAATCAAGGACAATTTCCTTCATCCTCCTGCCTCTCCCTCTCTCATCACCCTTATTCTTCCTACAAAGTCCTGGTTCTGCTTTATTTCTATTTGCTACCTGGTCCAGCAGCATCTCAACACAAAAGCAGCTATGAACACATTCCAGCCTGAAGAGGGCTGGTTCATTTAGCAATAGGCTCAGCTAGTCTGGGATAGCATTTTCTACCCTGATGGAAAGCTGATTTAGTTTGCAGCATTTCTTTATACACTCTGCAGATATTGTCACTTCATCCCTCGTCCCCTTTCCAGATTCTTGCTAAATAGTTTAAAAATCTCATCACTGAAATCCCTCACTGATCCTAGTATTGATCCTAGTTTCTAATCTATAGCATAACTTTGCCTCTCACCACGTGCTTGTTTCCTGAGCAGCTACAGAAGTGCTTATTGATACAGTGTGACACCATCATCCATGTAGGAGGAAAGTGCTCCAAGCACAAACAGTTTGGCACACACTGAGGTATAGCTGCCTTCACCCTAAGAGCTCTGGGATGATTTTACTCAGTCAATATACTGCACTTGCCTCTAATAGCCTAGATCTTTCTACACCACAAAAAGCCTGCTGCATTAAACTTAGCCAAGAGCTGGGGAAACCACCCTGCTCAAGGAGTTTCAACCTGTGCTCACAGCCATGGCCTCACACTGGTGTCAGCCTTGCATTCATGCCTTCTTCATATTTCCCACGCTCTTGCACTGACATTTTGACTTTCAACTTCAGCCCAGCTGGATAAGTGGAAAGTATTTTCCTTTTTCTAGTCTAGGTCAAATGTAGATTGGAACTTCATATCCTAAAGCTGGTGATTCACCAAGGAATGCATGAGACCTTGGCCCAGTTTTCACCAGGCAGCATGGGTCCAAAAGCTGTAACATCACTGTTATGCCATGAGATATTTCGAAGCTGTTTCTGCAGTGCCTACAGCCATATTTCTGAATATAGATTACCTTTTTTTTTTTTGCTTTCCAAGTTTAGAGATGTAGTCACTGTGGATCACACATTGCAAATAGAGCGAGTAATGAATGAAGTTTTTAGTGCAGGTCTAACAAAAACTTATACCCTATACTGAATTCTATTCCATGGAGTAATTATTGCAGAAGGTCAGATCTCTGAGAGGGGAACCTTTTTCACAAATTCTTTTTCACAGTATTATTCAGCACCTGCCAAATCCAGCAGGAATTCTTCCACGGATGTTAATGGGCTTTGGATAAAGTCCTCAGTTACCTTACTGGATACATTTGTTGAAGATTAATTTGAATAATTCAGCAACTATTTAATTAATAATAATAATTTGGAATAACAGGCAAATGGCAATGCTCCCCCCACCAGAAAGTATCAAAGTGTGACTATATTATATCTATGATTAATAACACATATCTGAACTCTGAAGCAGCAATGCCAGCTTTAGAGATCTGCAACATTTAATGATACAACAGGTTTTCATACAACAGTTTGTCCAGGGCTGGGTTCAAATCTTGTGAATTCAGACACAAGCTCTATTTACTATTTGATGGGACGCCTTCCTCCTCCTCCTCCCCTGGTCAGCTGGGATAGGGACTCCCAAGGTAGCCAGCACTGACCCTGATGAGAAATAGCATTTGAGAGCTGCAGAACTTGAGGGTGAATGGAGAAAGTTTCTCTGGAGAATGTGTCACCAGTGCATGCAATCTTTAGAAACAGGAATCTGTCACTCCTGTCATGATCCCACCCTGTTACTAAAGTTTCAGGATGTTTTCCCCAAGTTATGGTCAGACAAGGTGAGGGGCTCTAACGTCCATAAGGCAAAGGCTCAGGCTGCTTTAGCAACTGTCACTGGCAACTCATCAGTATCTTGCAGTTAAAAAGGGGACAGAATCTGCTCTATGGAAGCTATTATCTCCCCACCCCCACCCTCCATGGTCTTTTTTAAACACAGCAATAGAGATATTTTAGCAGTTCAAAGAAAGATGAGAAGAAAGGAACAAAGACTCCGTTCAGTGTTGTGGAGAAGGTCAGACTGCTGGTTCTAAAGTCTTTGCAAAAACAAAATGGGAAACAAATAGTTTCTCTTTTGTCCTTCCCCAAGGTGCCAAGTGCTCTGTTAGGTTATCCTTAGCCATTGTGATGAACTTTTTCATTTTCTGATGTAGTTGAAACACAGCAAAAGAGCAGAAGAAATATGGAGCTAGAAGAGGCAACATTGCCAGAGGAGAAAGTAATAACTCAGAAGCTCTCCTTGCAAGCTTGCCAGAAGTTACCAAAAGAAAAAAATCTATTCCAGAGTTTGGTTGCACAGATCTAACACCACTTGCTAATACAAACAGTTAATGTGCTTTACAGGAAGCTTAACATTCCTGTCTAGTCAAATAGCAATGGGCCCTATTAGCTGCATCTACAGCAGCCTCAGCTTCTGACATCAGAAAGTCAAGGAAATATTTTCTTTATTTTTGAAATATCTTCAAGCAACTCTTTTAGAAGCACTTGTTTCTACTGTGTATTGCACATAATGCCATTCCTAGAGATAGTTATTTTTTGATTATCAGCTGAAAAGTTACTTGTGTTTTAGTGGCTGGGAAGTGACTAAGTCCTGGAAATATTTAATGCATATATGATACTGTTCAACTAAATTTCACCAGTGTCTCTGTGCAGTATCCTAAGTGGATTTTTTCTATGGCTCTAGGATTTAGACACCTTCAGCTATAACACACAAGCCTTTACAACGACTTTTAAAAGCAGTTTTTTCTACCCTTAAAGAAGTTTCTTTCAGACAATGTTTTCTTCTTGCTTTCTATCTGTAAGGGTTGTCCATCTACTGCATCTTATTAATCAGAAGACTATAAAGACTCATCTATGGTGATCCAAGTGACTTCTCAAAGTTTATTACTTCCAATTTGTCTGCTCAAAGAGGGAGAGAATTCCCTTTACCCTGTACAGAGCAAACATAGATCACTCAGACTGTAAAACAAAATAAGAAGAGCCAAAGCTCAGCTTTTCTTCAATGCTCATTAATTTTTAGTGGTTAGAAGGTCACTTGAGATGGAGTCTCAGTGTAATTTTGGACCTTGATTAGAAAATATTTTAGTGTTAAAGTTGAGCAGAAGAGTCAGAGAACTGACTGCAAAACATCCTTGGAGAAGAAACCATCTTTTCCTGTAATGGCAGACTGCTGGCCCAACGGGACTGAACTTTGTTGATCTCTGGATATTATGGTAATATATGCACTTTTAAGGAAAGTCTGGGAATAAGTTTGACTAAACACTGCAGAGCAAGTTTGAACAGCATTCAGTACATTGGGGTCCCTGGTGTCCTATCCATGGAAAACAATACAAGACTGAGACTTCCCTAGAAATGCCAAAGCAGCCTTGGGAGTCTGCACATGCCTCAGGTTATCATTATGAAGTCAGAGCAGGTTCTGCTACCAGTGGCATGGGAAGGAGTCAGGTGTTGCATCATATTTAGCTTCCTTGATTTCCACTGCTTGAGCAAATAGTTGTTACCTTCGGTGGGTCTGAAAGGGCCTTTTGAGCACAGGCTGAAACACACTTTAGATTTTTAAGTAGAAGCTTTGACTCTGGTGTCATCCCACCATCCCACTGGAAGTGATGGGATAACAGCAACTGAGCTCCCGTGGCAAAAATGACTGGAGCACCTCTGAGATCTGTCCCAGCCCTATTATTTAAGAATCTATTAGAGACACCCTTTCATCTCCATCTAGCATCTCTTTCAAGTATTAATAACATTTAAAGACAGATGAGGATGAATAACTCCAATATCTAGTTCAATAATTTGGGAGTCCACTAGTAGAGTGAGAGTGACACCTTCTCAGCAGTGAAAGGGTATACCCAAAAGACAACACAGGTGCCTTCTTTCTTCTCCTTTAATACATTTTCAGACACTCAGTTTCCCCAGCTGCTGATACTGTAAAAATGTTGCTTGGCAACATGGTAACGGGGGGAAAAAAAAAAAAATCTTCAAAAACATTAGGAGTTTTTGTCCTTAGAAATGTACTAGTTCAGCACATCCAGCCTCCTACAGATCCATTTTAGAGGAAGAGACGCAATGATTTCCTCCCATGAACTAGTTCCAGCAGCCTTTAAAGCAAAGCAGTCAAAATGGGACAGGAGAAGGGGGCCCTCTCAGATGCTGAAGGAGTGGGACAGACCCCTGTGGGAGTTGCAGGCAGTGTGTGCCCATCTCCCTTCCCCTATCTAATGCTGAGACTTCAAAAGACATCTCAGACAAGACACCTGTAGACAATACCTTGTCTTTATTGCACATGAACAATCTACATTTCCTTCCAAAGGGTTTGCCATAATGTCCTAGGATGCAGAGATCAGCCCTACCTCTTTTCCACTCCTAATTATCAGCTGCTCACTAACAGTGATTAGTGGGGACATGCCCAATCTGCTTCCAAAAGTGGCAATACAGAGGCAGGGAAGGGGGCAGGCTGCTGAAGACCTGGCAAACCCAAGGACTGAACTTTTCAAGAAGAATCTTAGAAGCAGCTGCACTTCCTTAATGCTGACCTCTTGTGAACAGCCACACAAGGGACTACCAGTTAATTACTTCAATGAATACCCACTGGAGTATCAACATTCCCAGAAAATGTTACCGTGTATGGCTCATAGAGAATAATTTTAAAGTTCATGGCTTTTCTCTCCCTCTTCTTTTGCACTGAAATTTGTTATTGCCACTGCACTTTTGACCTCCACAGAGCTATTTGATTCATACTGCCAAAGCATGGTTACATGCATTTATCACCCATAAACCAGAACACAGCCTTAAATCCAGAGGGTATGTTCTGGTTTGTTCAAGGCAAGGAGTAAGTGATGTAAGTTCTTGAAAACACAAGTACCAATATTTTTAAAGCAAGATCCCAAAGGATGTCTGTCTTTATGTAGCTGGAGGTAAACAACACTAGAACATAGAGCTGTTGTGATGGCATCACAGACTCTTCAGCATCACATGGAGTCATGTCTGTGGTTATTAATGCAGAGGTAAGAAATATAGATGGTGGGTCTCATAAGATCAGTGTCAAAATATCTGTCAAGTTTGAGTTGTACCTATTGAGTCCCACAGTTACCTAAGCAGGAAGAAATACAATACACTAGAAAGAACAGACTGTACAAGTGGAAGACTCTAGAGTAAATCTCATACAGTATCACAAATGCTTGTAAACAGGAATAAAACACTGAATTAATGCATATATTTTTCAGATTAGAGTTATGTAGATTAGGAACAGGTCCCCTGAAATGAAAAGCCATTGAAAGGCAACAAAGAATCTGGCCAAATCAGTCTAGACTTGGGAAGTCTTTGAGCACTGTGTAGGGAAAGAAACACTCCTCCAAAAGGCTGCTGGTAGTCTGCTAACTCCAACTGCTGCTGCAATGCCAATTTAATTAACACGCTTAACTGTTCAGAGATCTCCAGGATTACTCACTGGATTGGCAGACTTTTCTCACTGCTAATTGTGTTACTTCACAGTGAATGAGAGGGAGATGAATGAGTAGAGTAGCGCCATCTTTTCTTGCTGAAAGAGGAGTTCACACTAAGTAAGTTGACTGTGACATACTGTCTTGTTTTTGCAGGTCTAGCCTATATAAATAAACATGTGAGAGCTACTGAAAGCTAATGAGCTGGATGGCAGCAAAACAAAGTCCTCCAGCGGCTGCTCATGGCACAGGCACTTGGCAGCACTTGGTGGCACATCCACCCTACACAGCAAAGCTCAGTTCACCTTCCAAATCACCAGACAGTCAGTGCCATGTGTGCTCCATGTCTGGACAAGACCCTCGTGTGTAAACACTCCCCAGAGGCTCTGATTAAACAGAAAGTCTCCCTAGCTGAACGTTTGCCATGCAAACTCTTTTCTTGGTTAACCAGCATTTCCTGACAGAAGGGGACAGAAATATGATGGCAATATTGCTGGTATGGACAGAGCATGAGGTCAAAGCAAACAAAACACAGGATGCTCAAGGGATGACAACATTCCTCCTAAAGAGCCTGGTACTCCCAGATTAGCTCATCTGTTTAGACTGAGGCTGGAGCATCCAGAAGGGAGACTATCAGCAGGATAAAAAGGCACTGAATGTTTTGGATCCTTGGGGTTCTGCTGCTTTGAGAAGAGGCCTCCAGCTACGCCAAGGGACAAGTCTGCTTTCTTTGACTGTGGAGAATTGAGTTTGGAATTGAGGGCAGCCTTAGGGCTACTCTGCAAGTGCAGTCTAAATATAAACCTGCACCCATGAATTCACTGGAAGCTTCAATGCTGGTTTCAAATTTAAATGCCAATGCAAGATTAAAACTTAAAGTCCTCAGTAATAGCTTGTATCTCCTTAAGATACACGGCTAGAGGCATTCAATATCTTTAATTAAATTGCAGTGGCAATTAACTTCTGGACCTATGCATAAGGGGCAAAGGAGAGCTAAAGGCAGCCACAAAGCTACTGCCCCCATCATCTCATTGCACACTGATATGTTCACTTCTCAGAAAAGGGAGGTATACCCTGTTACCACATTTACCTGGGGAGTATATACCTGGGACACTCCTACTATGAGGTTACCTTTAGCCCCACAGAAGTCCAATCATTTTATTTCACTAACAAATTGAAGTATGAATCAACTATAAAAATATTTTAAGTAGATCCATCCCCCATATACTCAGTATTTGTATAGAAAATATTGGTATAGATAAACTTGAGAGACAGTTTAACATTTCAGTACAAAGTTAAAAGCTCTTACTCGAGATTTTCAGGGCTTTTCCTGTGAGCCCCAAGACTCCCCTGCACAAGTGGTGTTTTTAATCTAACCAACTCTAAAGGATGTTTTTCAGGTTCCTCTTGAATTCAGAGAGGAAAAAGCACCACTCATTGGACATTTAGGAGAGAACCAAACCAGGATAATCCACCAGTGTGTCCCCACCACCTCCCATGCCCAAAGAGAGGGTGTTTTCTCCCACCCAAAACATAAACTCAAAGCAACTCTCCGTGACAGGGAGAGGGAACACAGACATTTCTAACTGCTGTATAGCATCATATATTTGTAATCTAATTTCTCTTGACCAAACTCCCTGACAGCTATGGGTTCAGGTGCTGTATTTGGAAATGGTATTAACCTACAGGTAACTGGTGTCTGACTTGACCTTTACAATTTATATTCCATTACAGTGTTTGCGTTACAACAAACTGAGAAAGTCCAAACCAAAATAATCAAGCAAAGTGGTTTGTGGTTTCGAGTTCTACTGCTCAGTAGAGAAAACACACTTAAAAACACAGTTCAAAAAAAGCTTAAGTTTTCAGCTTTTTATTCCCTGTAGGAATTAGCTGATCAAATTGCTCAGTGTTTTATTCTTCAGTTATTAGTCCTAGTGAATGAGAAACAATTCCTAGTTTCTTATTCTTCTCATAGTGTAAAACTTGGCAGTTATAGGAGTTTCACCACAAAAAATGAACAAGACACTTTGACGTTCCAGATGAGGGAAAGAACCTCATAGAGGCACAGACTCAAAGCTGCTCTAAATGTGGATTTTGCAATTTGCACAGAGGCAAGAGGGAAGTCTTCCCCCTCTTCCTCAGTTACATCCATGTTACTCATGTTGTGTTGTGGTTACCTGTAGCAGAGCAGATTTTGCCTGTTAACTAGCAAGAATTCACAAGCAACTTGTGATTTTTTTCTTTTAAGAGGCTAAATTTGTGGATTCCACTACTAAAAATTAAAACCTCAGACTCTAACAAACACTGATTTATTTCAGTCTTGCTTCTTTATTATCATCCCTTACAATGCACTTACAGCATGCCAACCTTTCCAGTTGTGCCCATATTACTGAAGGAGTTATGCTGTGACACAGATTAGGAATTAATACAAAATAAGACACCAAGCCCATGTCCCCAAGGCTGCCAGAGTTCAAGATGCATTTGGACAACACTCTCAGGCCCATGGTGGGAGTCTTGGGGTGGTCCTGGGCAGGGCTAGGAGCTGGATTTTGATGATCCTTCCGAGACCCTTCCAACTCAGGATATTCTATAATTCTCTTCACCTTAAAAAAGTCAGATTCTTTTATCTGGTTCTCAGTGGTGCTGCACAAGGACAACACCCCAGCCCATGGAAGGGATTCCCAGCTAAACGTTGATGTGGTAAGAGAATCATGTAAGGGATAACACTTTGCATGTTTTGACCAGTGAAACCACAGCCTAATACTGGCTCTAGTCCACGTAGGTGACCAGCTCCTGCCATGGTTAGATTTTGGTGGAGTTTCTATAGAGTGCTTACATAGCACAGAGTAGGTAAACTGATCAAAACGGTAAAAAATCTACCCCCAAAAAAATGCTGCTCTTAAACTTCATTCTATTTTCCATTTAATCTGCAGAATCCATTCTTATCAGAGGACGTGCATTCATATCTTTGATGCAAGATCACTTCGAAGAACTCTGGAATTACTTGAAGTCACCTACTCAGTGTTAAACTTACAAACACCATATGTACTCAGTTAAACTCATTCACAGGCTATTTCTACTAGAAGTCCTTGACTTTAGAACACTATTTTTACCTATTGCTAGCTACAGAGCTTTCTTTTATTCCTTTTTTTTTTAAATAGAAAGCTCTCACTTAAAAATCTCGCCGTTTAAAAATGTACGGGTAGCAGAGAAATCAACTTACACCTCTATTTTTAAAATTACAAAAGGTGATTGCTCTAACCTCATGGTAGTCTGGGCATAATATACAATATACAATGAAAGATTTTCCTCAAGGAGTTGAAAAAGCCTAAGAAAGAACCAGGGCTTGCTTTGAGGCTACTCTATTTAAGTGCAGCTTCTTTTAAATCCTAGTCATCAATAGAATCTCCCATCAGTTTCAGTCTTAATGGATGCTACTAAACCATTTATAACATGATACTTCCAGCACAAATAACTGCAAAAATAGTGGTCTATGTTTAAAGGTTTACATACTCTGTCAGGCAGACAAAATACTGAGTGGTGACTAACCTATATGCTTAATGACACATACCATCCCATCATCAGGATATTCATTTTCCTCAGCTCATCTGAATAAACCAAGGATATCTCTGTACTGCCATCTGCTTTGCTGCTTGTTTTGTTGTTGCTGTTCAATCACTGCACACAAATAGAAACACTCTAAGTGTAGCACAGAAGTCCTGATGCAGTTTGAGACACATTTCACAAAAAAGTACACAAGAAAATACCCCATGTAGTGTCAGAGTATACATTATGACAACTTAAGACACAGCACTGGTGAGCTCTGTTGTTAAGGGACCGGGAAACCCTCTTTTTGCTGGGGCAGGACTTTAGGTCAAGCAAGAGGGAATAAGGAAAACAAAAGATATCTTGGTGGAGGCTAAAATTTCAAAGTCACTATAAGCAGTTCTCAGATGCAAAGAGTTTTGAACACATTTCCTTCTGTTTACTATCCATCCTGTAGCACAAGTTTCCTTTGGGAAGCTCTAGAGCTTTTATTTCACCTACCTACCCCCACAGCCCACACGAAACCCAGCAGAGATCAGTCTCCAACCTCCACAGAAGGGTAGGTAAAAACGCTTTAAAAAAATGCTTCCAAGAGTTCTGAGAAAGCATTTATGCAAAGCAGGACTTGAGAAACCTGTGTCTGCTAACGCTCTAGTGACAAGGAACAGCATAGAGATGTAGATAAAACCCTCTTGGCAATTGCTGGTGACAGCAGTCAGGGCCAAGTTCAAATAGCCAGAGGGACTCTTAAAATGAACAAGGCTGTAAAGCTAAACCTGGCAGAGGATTCCAGAGAATGTTAGATTATTTTCCAAGTACCCTGCATGAAGTGATTATACTTCATCTTTCAAAGCAGAAAATCAAGGTCCAAAACGAGGAAAGCTCAGGGGAAAAGTTAATAAAGCATCAACTTGAGACAAGACATTTGTCATATTTGTATGCCCAAACTCCACAGCAACCATTCTGACTGTCCATTTCCCAGGTAAAGCCCATCACTCCCTCCAGTGTCACCTACTAAACCCCCTCCACTCAGGCACAGTGGGTAGCCTAGAACAGACCTCAGGCACTTCCTCTACATAAATTCAAAGTAACAGATTTACCTGAAGAATCCACTACCTACATCAGTGACACCAATTCCATCTCTATTAGTCAGAAAGCACTGAAGAAAAAAATGACATAGAAAAAACCTTTTTAAGCTGTCAATTCGTTGCCATCTATCAAGAAAGCCACTCTGTGGCATCCCCTGGAAAAACAACTCAGCATCACAGAAACCTCAGCGGAAAGATCCCACCCAGAGCTCTGGGAGACAAGATCTGTTTAAGATTGGATGCTCTTCTCCAGCTTCTCATTTCTGAGCTTGACTCCACTAATGAAACAACTTTTCAGCTGGGTCTGATTGGTACCAGCTTAGTGCCAGCTTGAGGAGTTTCATAGCAAGTAGAGTCATAACAGAGTTGTCAAAGTTTGTGTGGCACAAGTGCACTTTTCTGATGTGATTTCTTGTTTTAATAAACTGCAATAGAGAGTAGTGAGACTCAAACTGCATCCACATGACAGCGGTACAGGCAGGCCTAGAATCTCAACCAGCTCAGGGTGTCCCTGGAGGAACTGTGGGTGGGACACTTAAAACTCTCCTCAGCCGCTCTCCTTTGTTCAACAAAAGAGAACAATAGACTTGTCTTCCAGGGCTCCAAGTTAACATGAAAAATGTGCTTTTTAAGATGCACAAACAGCTTTAAAAACTTCATTTCAGTTTTGAATTTTTTTTTTCCCAGAATGACAAAAACCAGGCTTTGAGCCAAAGAGTAAAGCTTTTAACATAAAACTTCAATAAAGAACAAAGATTATCTATTTCGTCTCTCCAAGGTATTTACAGCATTACACAGAAAGGGATTGCTGGGGCTATTAGCTGACTAGTTACATTGTAGTTTTAGAGACTCATTACAGTGCTCTACAATTATTGCCAACTCATACTAAATTGCTGGCTTCTCTAAACCCAGGAGACTTAAATAGCACTTAAGAGACAGAAACCTGACAGTGTTAAGCTAACCCAAGACCAGTGACTTCCCAGTCTGTGAAACAGCAAAGTCAAATGTGTGTCCACTCCCCAGCATCAACCTCTCCAGATCTCTTCTCCATCCATTCAAGCAGCAGGATGAATCAGAGGCCTTGCATGGGTGTGGCTGAAGGCTCTGATCTGACACTACGTCATTCGAAGCAGCAATACTAATGTCAAAATATTCCTCAATCCTCATGCCGATGCTTGCTAACATCCCAAACCCTCCTCTTACCCCTCCAGCACTGGTTGTCTCACAGCTCAGCTGAGGAACAAACACCATTGCAGGGAAGCAAATGGGCAATTGGCCAGTGCAGCTGGTGAAAGGGAGGATGGAGATTCCCTCTCATAAGCTGGCACTGTTACCTACATGGCCTGAAATCACAGCTGCCCTCTGAGAAAACCTCTAGCAGGGAACACCACTGGGTTATTCTCACCTCTTTGGCTGTGAGGTGCAGGCTACCTCCAGGCCAAGCCCAGAGCCCTGTCTGAGGAGAATCAGCCTTTCTTCAGGGACTTGCAGAGAGCAGGTCAAAACAAGTCACCTGCAGCTTTTCTGGTAGCTACCAAGGGAGCTGCAGTTGACATTTCGGGCAATGGGAATTCAAGGCTGGTTTGATGTAAAATAAAATTAGGTCTTCTCTTTTGTTTCCAGTAGTGTTGAAAAAAAAAATAAGAAGGCTCATGCCATACCACTGTTGGAGCCCAAATGGTATGGAATAAAACAACCAGTGCAGATGACTGAAACAAAGCAGTAGAAACAAATCACTGAGAACAGCCTGTGCCACCCTGATGCTTTGAGTTTATGAAACAAACTGCAGATTTGAACCTTTCCTTCAAAACATCTCCAACCACTCCCTCTGCCACAGCACTGCCTTCCCACTGAGATTAGGTACCTTTGAGAACATAATTTCTTGCAGCAGAAAGGGACATAAACTCCAGAGCAGGAAGCCACTGTAAACCCACCTACCAATTACCAACACCAGGTGAAAATCCAACACCACCCCAGCTACAGAGCAGCTCAGAGCTGGGTTTAAACTCTCCTTCAACTCCTCATATAACCTTTACCAACTCCAGTTAACCCAACAGGCACCAAAGCAGCCCAGCCACTACCTCCACATCTCAGCATCCTTCAGGGGACAGCCCAGCTGCCCAGTCCTCCCCACAGAGGTGCTTTAAAAATACTCCAGCTTATTTATTTGCAGAGAACTGATGAGTAGAGTGCTTGGTTAAGCTTGTACTGCCTTAGGTAGCCAATACCATCAGTCCCACTCTTAGTTATAACCCTCTTGTGTCCTACCTTGCAGTTCTGTGCATGGTTGACTTCATTCCTCCTGAAGTGGGGAGCAGCAGTGGGTCAGCACCCACAAGCGAGAGGTCCAACAGATGATGCAGCTACAACTCTACTCTTTCCTGTCCTGGAGCCTTATAAACCTTCCCTAACACCTCGTCACCTCCCACCTCCCTTCCACACCTGTGCTGAGTTGAAGGATAACAAGCAGTTCACTCAGCCCTTCCTATCCCAACTCACATCCACCCCTGGGGCAGTGCTCTGCAGATACTGCCCACAGGAGAAGCAACCTGATCTGCCAGGCAGGATGTGGCAGCTTCTAGGCTTGCTGTCCTGCCCTGTCACCTCAGGACAAGTCTCTTATCTCTCTGGTGAGCCTGTGGGCAAAGTAATCATGGGTCCAGCAGGCTGGGCAGGTTAATAGTGCAGGCAGAAAATACAGCACAATAACCATTTTTTTCAATGCTGTTACAAAGGACACCAAAGCCATGATAACTTCTAGTATCTCAGCTCCACGGACATCTTTTCAGGGCAGAGCTCCGTCTCCAGCACACAGAAAGATGGTGGCTGTTAATCACAGTTTCTCTCTTCTACAGCCCAAGAGGGAAGGTTAAACACCAGCAAGACTTACCTTCAGCCAAGCAGCCACTTTGGGTCTCTGTGCAGGGTGTTTGCAACATGGTGATAAATAAGGGAGTGTTTCTCCTTGGCAAGGCTCTCCATCATGTTAAATGAAGGCTTGACAGCTTTGCTGCTTGAAGCCTGCCCTGCATTTTGACTTCAGCAAGGAGAGAGCAGCAGCACCACAGCCAGGGTCATGGTTTCATGTCAGCAGTAGCAAAACCAACAGTCCAAGGACTTAGGGAGAGGAGAGCATAAAGGTGGGATCCTTATGGGAGAGATACATAAAGCGGGAAGGTGGGAAGGGTGTGTTTTTGGCTGAATCTGACTAGCAGGAAAAATTAGGGAAAAGGGTTCTAATTCTCAGTTTGACTGACCTTCACTGCTGTCAGACTTTTCTGTCTTCTGATGATCTCACACCTGACAGGAAGCAAATCTTCTGATGTATTTAATGTCAGAGCGTATTTGATACAGACAACTGCCCTCACGGCTCTGCTGCATCTGCTGTCCTCCAGGTTAGGGGGTGACAACCAGTTTAGAGGGTATTAACCAGCTTAGGGAGATGTTTGTGCCCCTTGGAAGGTACAGAGCATGCAAGGGTAGGGCAGCTTCCCGAGAAAGGACTAAAAAGCAAAAAATGTGTGCCCAGAAAGTGATTGAGTTGCTGGACTGACTGCCAGCTGCAGAGACCTGGCCTGCTCTGTGTGAGTCCATAGTGGGAGAGGTACATGGGTTAATGAACCCATTTATTCCCTATACAAGTTAATGATTCCAGCTGGCAGTCTAGTAAATGCTAGCTTTTACTTTTTAAAGCCTCTTTAGTTTTCTGATGTGCTCACAATTAAGGAAATGTTTAAGCAGCTCCCCAAAAAATCCCTAAGGTTTTATGTGGGAGTCCTGTTATATTCCTTGCCTTCCCAGGCTCCTAACCCAACTTCCCATCTTGGCTGGCACTGACTCACTCTCCCTTTGCTCCTCTCCTCTACTTTCTCTCCTTACTGCTAGCAGAGTTAGTGAACCAGCACAAGCACAGTAAATATAGCTTGTCTCAGCTTTGGGAAATAGTATTCCAGTTGCTATTGTATCATCCCACCAATCCAAGTGTTGCAGAAGTTCCTATCAAACCCTGTTACCCTTGTTGCTGTTCTCTTGACATCCTCTAAACACCAATTAGGCAGCCCTGGCTCACGGAAGCTGACAGCTAAACTGATGGTATGACACAGTTCAACCTACCCATGAAAGGAGTGGAATAATATTTTTGCTTTCCAATTACTGTTTATCAGAAGATTTCTCAAGGCCATATGCAACATAAGCTTTCTCCAGCCCTTCAGAGATACAGCCAAGGCCGTCCTCTGCTGTCCTGGCCCCTGTTCTGTGCATGGGTGCAGGTGATCCACTGTCAGTCACAACAACTGTTCCACCTTCCAGGAACACATTTTTTGTGGTCCACAGCATGTGAAAGGTTCTGCATGAACTTAGGACTATTTGTCCTAAATGTAGAAATCACATCTGCAGGGGGATAAATAGCTTTGTGTCAGGTAGACAGAAGGTAATTGAAGATTTTCACTAAAATTGTACAGTATTAAAAGGTAAAGATTCATGTTAAAGCAGCTATAAAATAATAGAGAGAGATAAGTGTTAAACTCATATTGCTCTGTTTGTTGTATAGACTATGTTGGTTCCAGGAAAAGTAAAGAAATACATCCATCTCCCAGAGAAGAATATTAGTATTTGTAAATTAGTATTCCCATTGCTAATATGCATATGTGTCACCAAATTCTGTCATCATTCCTTCCTTTTAAAAAAAATTTGATGACGTTTTAACTTTCCTAAATTCCTTCATGAGGTTAGAATGGGTGAGACACAATGGTGGTGAGCTGTGTTACTCAGATATTCTTTTATTATTCATGACATAAAGCTGTTGAACTAGGAAGTTGATTATTATTCTGTGGGAACAGAGACAGTTTGGACAGCTAGATTGGTACCATTAGAAACAAAACAAAACCAAAGCAAAACGAAAAATCCGTAACAGCAAAACAAAGACAAGCTTTTGCTAGGTCAGCTCCTGTGCTTTGCCTCAGGGAAAATAGATGCCTCTGTTGATTTTGCAATTTTTATTCCTCGGCTCAGGAGGAGGCATTTGGGAGGAAATTATGGATGGTTTTACTTGGAGGAAGTTTCATTTTCGAACTACTCTGCCCACATGAGCTTTGCACAAAAGGTCTCTCAGGGCCCCCTTTTGGTTCTCCTGTGCTGGGGGGAGGCTTCAACAACCAGCTCTTTGGGATGGTGTGGGGGAGGATGATCAGGCAAACAAAGTTGCTCCTCATGTCTTCTGTTAGGAGGAGATTCCAAGCCTGAATGAATTATTTCAGTTCATCACTTGACACTTCAATCATAACCATGAACTGAGGCTGGAAGATTTGCACCCAAGATCTGGCCAGACTCAGTCAAATTAATCCATTTTTGGACTTTACACTTGTGTATTTCTTTTTTACACAGTCACGGACTTAAAAAAAGGGCATTTATATTTCTCATTGCTACTCGGTGAACAATATGGAGGTGTCTAGCGAGGCGTGTCTTTGAATCCTCCAAAGTATTTGCTATGCTGTACTCAGAATAACGCAGCAGTGCCATGTCCTGTACGTGAGAACATTCCGATTATCACAGGAATGGAGAGATGCTGACAATCCCAAAGTGTGAGGAGCACATGGGCATGCACGTGAATAGCTCACAGACCCTCAGCACTGAATGTCTGCTCCTCCCTGGCAGTTTTTGGTCTTCCAAGACTTCTCCCTGGATTCCTCACTGGTACACTCCCCTATGCCCTGACTGAGTTTCATCAGGCATTGCCAGGTGATAGTTTTTCAAGAAGGTTACTCTGATTGCCTGGGGAATGGGAACTACCATGTCCTCACCAACCTCTTGCACAGCATAACTCAACATTACTGTTTGTATCTGATCTAATGTCATTAGATAAAAATTCTCAATATATTATTAGTAGAGCATTTTGAAATGCTCAGCACTTCTGAGAAACCCTTTCAAAGAGGTCTCTCCTTTTGCATGGCACATGGGTTTATGGCAAGGGAGAGAGAATAGTCCCTGCCAGCACCTCATAAAACCTCAGAGCAACAGGATACTGCTGTAGGGGTAAGAACTGTTTGTGTATATTCCTTCCTGTGTATATTTATCATTGTTCTTCACTGCTTAAATATGAATTGATGGCTTAGTTGTGTGCAGTGTTTCTTCGGGGGTCTGCCAATGCAGTAATGAAATGGGTGTCCTGCCTGGCCAACAATTACTGTCCCCTCTGTCTCCTGTCTTCTTAGCCTGAGGCACAGTCTGTGAGTCGCAGAGAAATTGCTTGTCCAGCGTGATGGTTTTGTTCCTCTGTTTATGACCTGTCACACAGCTGTGCAGCCACTGGAGAGACAGGTTTGCCCAGCACTATTTTGGATTTTCTGCCAACAAAAAAAAAACCAACCAAACCTCACAAAAAAAAACGAAAAAAAGCCCTCAAACACCAGATGGCTGGAGAAGGCAGAAGGGCAGGTGGACTCAGCTGAGCAGTCTGTGAGAGGTGCCAGCTGCTGGGCACAGCCCAGCAGGACTGGCAGCAGCTGCACTCCAGGTTGGCAGCACCAGCAAGTGCAGCAGAGTGAGGGGAGCAGAAAACACACCACAACGAGAAGCTGGGAAGCCACCCTGGGAAAGAGAAAGGAGTGTGAGTGGATGGGAGAGCTGTGGCACTCCAGTGTCCCCAGCAAAGCCATCACAGTTTGCAGTGTCCATTCTCCAGGCTGGCATCATGTTCAGCACAGAGAACTGTCTCAGCTACAGGAGACTGGGACTAAGCACAAAGACTAATGTGGATTACCAGCTCCTGGGTGTCTCAGGGGGTCCAGCATAAGCCTGTGAAAGATCATGTAGACCTAACTTTTATATCATGGTGGGATTATATGATTTAGAATATGTAAGAGAAGACCATGCAAAAAACTATGCCTGGGTTAGGTCAGCCAGTAAAGCCTCTGATGGGACCCCAGGGGACACCGGCTGCCAGAACAAAAGAGCTCTCATGCTGTCCAAGCTTCACTAGCCCTCTTCTCCAAAAGGAAAGGCAGCAGAGTCTTGTTCCCTCTGTGTTTCCTCTCTTTGCACATCTCTTCCTTTCAAGTGTAACCTGGACATCACAGAAGCTGAATAGACACTCAGTTTTGCTCTCCACCACAGCCTGGAGAAAAATTGATGTTACATCAGAATTAATCTAGGGCACTATAAGTGATGAGAGGTCTGCAATTTTCAGGTCTAATCAAAATATGACTTTTTAAAGAACTTTGGATGCTATTTTTTTAGTTATTTAGGAAACCTCTATATAGTCACCACCTATTCTCCTTGTCAGAGAGGGTTAAAATTATTTGAGTAAAATGAGAAATCTCCTAAAAATTGTACTATGTCTTGAAATTACATAAACTGTGATAAGTGCTGAAAAGGTTTGATTCCTTTCCCACCGCTTTTCATTTTTATGCACTTCTCATTTCCAGTGGTTCAGGGAAGAAAGCTATGAAATTATCATTCCTCAAGGTGCTTTCAGCAGGGCTGAAATGGAAATCCTGTGGCAAAGGCTATGCCTGAAGTATGTCCAGCTAAGAAGACTTCAGCTGATCAGTGAGATTATTTGAAAGTGCTTATCCAAATTGAATCTGAAAACTTTTATGTTCTTTTAGTACATCCCTGATGCCTCACATTACAATGACACAAACATGATACAGTGCATCCTCTTGCCATCTTTCTGCTTGATTCATCATTAAAAAGAGCATCAAAGCTCTGTGACAGGTTTTCAATGCTGATTTCTGTAGGAACCTTTAAGAAAAAAAAATCAAAGTTTGTGGAAAAACCTCTCCACTGAGATATTCCCTAAAATTTATTTTTTACCTATTTTATAGTGGTTCTTTCCCCCCCCCAGCAATGGCCCCAGTGAATGCAGCAGGGGGAAACTAATACTGCAAAGGTGGAAAAATGTTATTTTAAGTGTTCACATAGGATCTAATCCCTGTCCTGCTGCAATCAGCAGCTCTGTTGAAGTTGATTGCCTCAAAAATTAAATTTAAGCCCAGGAAGTCTGAGAACGTGTGTTCCATGTCTTAGCTGGGATAAATCAGCAAAGGGTGGTGGACAAGGAGTGGGTGTTTTGCTTTGTGATAAACAACAGCTGAAAGGGAAC
This sequence comes from Neopelma chrysocephalum, assembly GCF_003984885.1. Lineage (NCBI taxonomy): Eukaryota > Metazoa > Chordata > Aves > Passeriformes > Pipridae > Neopelma > Neopelma chrysocephalum. The sequence goes on from NW_020897720.1 coordinate 10,060,295, forward strand.
ATCTGTGGGCACCACGAGCTCAGGGACAATGGGGTGACACAGGAGAGTGGCTGCTGTTGTCACTGGGGGTTTCTGGGCCAGGCCTGTGTAAGTGGATGAGGGAGACAGGAGAAATCAGCATGGCTTAGCCCCCATCATTGCTTTATTCTCTACCTCATTTTTTCTTATTCATTTGTGTCATTACTATGTTCTTTTGTCCTCCATGCTAATTTGTTATTCTATTATCTGTGGAGGTGGCTTCACAACACAATTAAGGAAGAGAAATCAACATTCCCAACCTGCTGGGTTGTACTTGTTCTGCTAACTGTCTTTTGAAAATCTGTATTTAATTAAAATAGAACATTAGGATGCTGGTTTGGGAGGTTGCAAAACTGCTCTGTCTCCAATCCACTGAACTGTTTATTGATCTTTTCAGATTGCCTCCATTTGTAGTAATTTTTGATGCATTATGTTTTGTACTTATGTCAAAACTGAAATAACAACAGATGGACATAAGGAGAAAAAAAATCCCAGATTTTCTTCTTTTTCCCTGAAAAGTGACAGGTATTTTCAAACTGCAGTCTTTTTATTTTATCAGAATATGGGAACAAATAAAAATAAATTGACCTTCGAATATTTCTTTGTCCTAGGGATTAATTTGTTCTGTTTAATTAAGGGATTAGAATTCTTTATTGTGATATTGTTATCTTTTTCTCTTTTCAGACATGTTCTACCTCCGTGCTATGGAAATGACTGATTGAACTGATTCCCTCTGTACCAAATAAATGCTACTCCCACACCTCAGGCATTATTTGTGCTGGAAATAATTGTTGGAAATTTGTGCCACAGTCAAACCAGGAGCCATACCTAACTATTTGAGAATATAAACCCAGGATCTTAAACTAATTCATGAGTGTGCACTGACCTGAGGTTTTCTTTCGCTTTTTTCACAGACAGTGAGCGAACAGCCTTGCAGCACATAAAAATACCTAATTTTGGGTCAGGGGAGGATTTCATAGCAGTTCCTCCACTTACCAGTGTCTCTAGGATTGGTGCCAAATTGCTGCAGCTCCTGCCCTGGTCAGCTCAGGCTTCCCCACACCAACCCAGTGACTCACAGGGAGATCCAGATATTTTTTAACAGGGATATGAATGCAGGAGCTGGCCCAGCCAGCCCAGTGATTAGCTCTGGTCACTGCCACCCCAGCACCCAAAAGTGAGACTCTTCATTCTTTTGTCAATCCCACTTATGTTTTTAATAACCATCCTCACAGCAGATTTCATAGGAAATCAGGGCATCAAGCCAATGCTATTAAAAATGTAAATACAGTAGTGTTTCTTTTCCACTGTTTTCTGATTGCCTTTGCCCTCTGAGAAGGCAGCTGATGTGAGGAGGGGCCCATTACTATGAAACCAGCTGGGTCTAAATCTAGGCTAATAAACTCTTTCAGAGACTCCATTTCATAACACAGTGCTGCAAAAGACAGGGTTCATCCAAGAGTTAGGAGCTTAGATAATACTTGCCCTACCTGGAAATGATCATTCTGGGTTACAATCTGCTCCCATATGGGTTTTAATTCAGAGTAACAACATCAGAGGGAAAAATCTACATATTTACTGGTATGAATCTATAGTGGGGAAAGATTCTTCCCCCCAGTGGGGCTATCCAGTGATTAAATATACAGCAGTGGAAACCAGGAGGGATCTTTGCAGCTCTACAGCAGTGGGCTTCTTCCTCCTGCTCAGAGTCCTGCTGGAGTGGGACAGACGTGCCTGGACAGAAATCCTCAGCCAATTCTGCTCCCACAGCCAAAGATGATCATAGAGTGGGTTGGGTTGAAAGGGACCTTAAAGCTCTTCTAGTTCCAACCCCCCTGCCATGGGCAGAGAACCTTCCACTAAACCAGGTTACTCAGAGCTCCATCCAACTTGGTCTTGAACACTTCTAGGGATGGGGCATGTTTAGGGATCTGCCTAAATTGCTTGCTGAGTAACAAAGCCAAGTGAGATTTGTGCCCTGAAACCCAAGAAACAAATAAGTCTGAAAATCTCTAAGTGCAGGAGCAGTAATTACCAAAAGAAGACTCTGAGCTCAGGTGTTCCTTGTATGCCTTTCTCTGCTCCACCAAGGGCTCAGTATAAGTAATGAAATATCCAGCTTGAGGAGGAGAGAAGTTTCCAATAAACAACTTCAGGGTCATTTATTTGTCTGTAAACCTAGTCTTTTAAATAAAAGAAATATATATAAATAAGTCTCTGCTGCAATATGCCGTTATCAGCTACAAAAATAAATAAGCAGTCAGGGGCACAAGGAGCTCTGCTCTCTGACATTCTGTCACTCCTCAGTGGTACTTGCTTCTTCACCTTCAGACCTTCTTTTCCTCTTTGGCTTCTGCTTGATTTTCTCTGCAAACTGTATTTGACATTTTGCAGGATGGATGTACCATGAAAAAAACATTTAATTGTCTTAAGATATTCTAGAAAGCTGTCTCAGTTCTTTTTTAATTCATATATACATGCAGTTGTATGGGGAGGAAAGATTTCCTCTAGGTAGTTCTGAAGATCCTTAAAATTCACAAGCCTTTTTCTGAGGCGAGACTCAGGTGCACATCCATCACTGTTTCAATATTTTATGGCTTTGTCCCTATGTTTTTTTGCTTCTGAGTTGATGTTTGCTCTTGAAATCGCTGAATCGTCAGCCCAATCCTGCTAAATGAGCTGTTCACCTGAATCAAAATCGTTGGCCATCTGGAATTCTGTTTGGAAAAAGAGCCCAGGTTGGGCATATGAATAACAAACCTGATTCTCCGCCCCGGCCTCCAATGAGGCAGAAAAAGATACACTGCCAGGGAGATGAGTGAGAAAGGTTGTTATCTGCATTAGTGATGGGCTGTGATTATCACATCCTCCAAGCTGCCTTCCCCTCTCCGATTAGCAGATGCCTTTCTGTGTGAAACCACCCTGTCTCCATCTCCTTGAAGACATTGCAGCTCCTGGGGGCAGAAGGACCAGGAGCTGCAGCTGTTTTACCCCTCACCAGTGACTCCAGTGCTCAAGGAGCAGAGGCATCAACAGCACCTGTAAGACTGATGTTTCCTTTGCTATACCTCACTCTCTTTGGCATGGGAACTGCCTACAGCAGTTCTCACCCCATAAAGTCCTTTGCCAAATCCTTTATTTGCTCCTGAAGGTTTTCATAATAGACACTCTTTCGAGGACACTCTGAATTTGCTAAAACAAAATATTTTCATTAGAGAGCTGGGCTGAATGTCTGAGATAGTAATAATTGGAGGCTATTTACAGCTAGAGGATGAGGAGTGGTAGGGTCTTGTCATCTCTGGTGTGTACTTCTCTGCTTCTCACTAGAACGCATCTAATAGGGAAAAAATTGACCTTCTCATGCAAGTCTATATTTTATGTTGCGGTGCAACCAGTACTTGCATTTTCCCACAGTGAAAATTATTCTCAGTTTTCTCTTTAATATTCAGAAATGAAGGGGAAGGAGAACTGCTTGGGAAACTCAGCCTGAGATGTCTAGTCACAAGATCCCACAACAAGCTTAGTCTTTTCCAGTCTGAAATTAAGGAGACCATACTCTATTTTATTTTTGGCCATGTAAAAAGTTATAGGAAGTGCAGACAGACATACAGAGGAAAAAAAAAAGAAAAAAGATAAAGCTCAAAGAATTCCCATACTTGGTGGTAAAGACACAGTCCCAAAAAGTCCATGTTTCTCAGCATAAACCAGCAAAACATTTACGCACGTACTTAAATGCCCATTACATTAAGACCTCTTGTGGTTATTTCCTCAAGCATTACCTACTGGATTAAATAAATAAATAAATGGCTATTCTTCATAGTGATTATACTGGTTTGAATAAGCACTTCAAATCCAGTTCAGAACTGCAGACAACAAGGACAGCCATGGCCAAGGCAAGTGCAGAAATGGTCTCTCATTTCTTCCCCGTTTGGCTCTTTTGAAATGAATCTCTCTGTATCCAAGCTGATGGGGCTGCACTTAAACACACACACTGCTCTCAAAACCTCTGTGTCCCTGGAGCCTCTCCTAAAACATGTCAGAAGCATCTATCTCCTTGTTAATCTGAAATTCCGTGTCCATAAAAAAGTCAGCATCTCCTTCAGACAAACCAGTCTGAGAACTCAGTTTTCTCTTCTTGTTCCCAATTTATTTTTCAGGTAACAAGTTGCAGCACAAAAATTCTTGCTTTAACAGAGTCTTCTGAGACAGCTGCTGAAACAGAGCTGAAATATTTGGATTGTATTTCTGGAGGTCTCTTTTCCTTGTTGCTGTGATTTTCTGCAGGTCTCCCCTCACCAATTCTCTCATTGTCTGTGCTACACACTCACAGCCAGTGCCCTCTTGGCTGAGTCCACTGCCACAGGTTACTTGTCTGGAACAAAGCTTCACCTGAAGCAGAAAAGTAATAGAAACAGGAAAAGTCAGGAGTGAGAGACAAAGACTGAATGCTGAAATGAATTCCTTCCATCTGCACAAAGACTCAGGGTGTAAAACATCCTCCTGACTGGTCTGGCAATGAAATACAGGAGCATAAAGCATCCCTCTCCCTTTGCGGATTAACTGTGGGATTCATTGTTTCTCTTGTTCATGGGAAAGGATGTTTGTCTGCATAACTGCTGTTTCCTATGCCTCCAAGCTGGATAGGCAGGGAGAAAGCAAGGTATGGAGTGGGTAAGGAGCGGAGTCCCCACCTACACACCCACTGCTGCAGCAAAGCAGGTGCCTCGGGAGAAGGGCTATGCTGCAGGAAGAAGTTGGCAGCTGCTCACTGACAGCAGGGAGAGAGCTGGAACTGACTCAGAGTTATGTCATGCCTCTTGCTTGGAGGGAAGTGCGTGGTGGTCCAGGCAGGAGGGAGCAGAACCACCTGGGGCTGCTGTAGCACTCGGGGTTCACTGTTCCAGGGAAAATAGATCTCTTTATTCCACCTTGCAAAATTTCACAGATAATAGGTAACTCTCCATTGTCCCTTAGGTAATACCATGAATGAAGAGGGGGACCTTGCTACCCGTCTGAAACCTTGGAGACGTATCCCCCATCCTGTTGCACAAAATTCAGGGGAATCTGCAGTGTTAAGGTCACCTTCTGTCTCCTTCTTCCAATTATTTCTCTGAAAGAGACAAATTTTGTTCCAAAGAAGTAACTTAACAGCAGCAGTCAGTGCAAAGGACACTTGACTAAGTGTCAAGCATGCAGCACACAAAGGCTTCAAAACTCTGTAATAAAAAAGAACTGCAGTGAAATATATTTTGCTTGGTGAAAAGAAACAATCTATGCAGTGACTTTTGAGTGGGTTTGTGGCTTTGTTTGATAAGGGCACTGCTGCTGATAATGCCCTCCTGATGCTACTTAGCTGTAAGAAGCCAGTATAAGGCTGATCAGGACAAAGAGAAGATGCAGCTGTTGTAGAGAAAATTGCAGCATCTCCTTTTCCCTTCAGTTATTAAATAGTCCATAATAGTGAGTGGATGCCAAAAGCCAAGAAGTGAAACTATTGTTAATATGTTATGCTATTGTATCCTGGGACAGTTGGCAGATTCTTTAAAATTTTTTGTCTGGGTGGGAAATGAAACTCTGGCTTCATGGAGAAAGGAAGGGGATCTTTCCTACAGATTGTCTCTTGTCAAGCACCAGAGATATGGAGTTTCCCTAAGTTAGTTCCCTTTCACACTGCTCGTGACTATTCTGATTGGGTGGTGACAGTGCCATTTCAAATTTCCTTCACTAAATGTCTAAACTGAAGAAGAGAAGGCTCCAGGGAGACCTTATAGCAGCTGGGGACACATGGGGTCTCTGCTCTGAGAGGGGAAATAAAAAATTGGAGGCAGTATTCATAAGTTCTTGGCTTGCATAGAGCTGCCTTTTAGTGCTGTTCCCTGTGCAACAAGGATCTGGGAAGCTCTGCTACATCCCAGTAGTGAGTGCATTTTCTTTTCCCAAAACCATCTGTTATACTGATCTGTTAAAAAGGAAAATCAAATCTCTAATCCAGTACTACTGTGTGAATAGAACCCCGCTCAGGGCATTAGCTTTGTCTTGTCATAATGTGCCATTAAAACAAAAAGATGCCTCCAGCTTTGGGACAAAGGAGCAACGAAAACTGAACACCACCCACTTGTGCCACGTGTACTCTGAGCCAGGGGACAGGCTCAGGGGAGTGGATGGAACTGAAGTGTCACCCTCCAGTCTGTGCCAGGCTGGGAGAGGATATAGGCATAAGAAAGTAACACTTTAAAATCTCTTTTATTTAATTCCAAATCTTCTTCTTTCTTCCTTTTTTCTTTTTTCTTGTTTTTACTTTCTTTTTTTTTTAGGCATAAGCACTTCTGCAGTAGCTCAGAAAACAGAAATCCTAACCTGCTCCTTCCTGTGAATCTCCTGGGCACCTCTTTAAAATAGGGCTGTGTGTGTTTGTGAGTATATATATGCCATATCTTCACAAGTAATCACCCCCATCTCCCCCCCAGTTCTGTTGGTGCCTAAAATTAGGGTAAATACAGCAAAACTCCATAAAATCAATTCCCAGCTGTTGTGGTATTTAACGGTCTTCCCAAAGCCTGATCTCTTAAGTCCAGTGAAATGCTAAGATTCCCAGTGTGTCTCTTTCATGAATTTCCAGCACCAGTGGCTTTAGATGTACCCATGGAAATAATTATGTTGGGAAGAGATTGAATACTTGCACTGGAAAGAAGATGAATAATAGCACAGTTTCCTCCAGTGGCTTGAGGGCTTTCTCTTGTTTCCTTCTGAAGGAGCTTTGTTGGTCTTGCAGCTGCTGGATGGCAGATGTCGATTTGCTGGGGCAAGGCCCCCCCTTCCCCTCCCGAGTCCATGCAACTGCCGTGGCTGTACAGATTTCCTTTTAAATACATGGCTGCATGTGCGTCATGGATGATGCCCACTGGTTTGCTGGCAGCCCTGCCTGCAGATGCAGTAATTAATCATCAAGTGACAGGGTGGCAGTGCCCCTCATTGACTTCGGGGTGATTAAGAAGGGCTGGCTTTCTCCCTGCCTGACAAAGGAGAGCAGTGAGCTGAGCAGGGCTGCTCGCTTTGGAAATGCTGCATTTCCTATAGCCTTTTCCATACTAGTATCACTAAGTACTCTGCAAACCAGCAAGCTGGGACTCGGGGAATGTGCAAACTCCAATATTCTGCAACTGTTCCATCCACCAGCATCTCGAGGCTCTGCCCTGGGCATGGCATTCCAGCACGTTGTGTGGCTACAAGACACCAAGCCATTGGAGAAGCTGCCTGGTACAGCAGAGGATTTTTCTAGAGGAAGAGCCTTGATTGTTCTGGAACAGATTATTTGCAGCTCCCCAAAGTACTAAAAACACAGTTGCCACTATTGAATTTTGGTATTTCTAGGTGCTAATCTAGTGCTGGGGGTGAAGGAGAACAGGAAACTGTTTTGCGTGGCATGCATTTAAAATCAGTTCCTGAACGCCTGAGTTTGGGCAGATCTCCCACCCAGCTAAATGAGAGATTTTTCTGGATAAGAATGTTGGCATTTGGCTATAAGCTGCTATTAAGAAGTAGAACGGTTTTTGCCTCATGAATATTCATGTGGCTATATTGACATGTGTATACTATCAGCATACAACTTTGCAAATCCTTTATTCCAGTGTGTACTGGGGAAATGAGGCAGCTGGTCATTAGTTCACCTCCCAGCACCCACATTTACCAGTAACTTACACAAGGCACTAGTTTTGTCAGCCTACCTGTGCCAGCTCCTATTATTCCTCTTCTGTTTCATATAGAAAAGAAGCATTTCTCATCCTAGTAGTCACTTTCTGTCACCTGCTTGCATGGGAAATTGCTTTTTTAATTTTCTTCTCTATTAAAAGTCTTGGCATATTTATTATTAATATTCTTATTATTACTCAGATGGGTAAAAAGAAAAGCAATTAGACAGATTTCATTGAGAACAATTAAATACAATAGTAGTGAATCGACCAACCTGCAGATTAAGCATATGGTAGAAAGCACTGTTCTTTATTTGCCCTCCCTTTAAGTGCCTTTTGTGGAGGTGGACTCTCAGAGGTCCACAAGCTGAGAGCTGCCTAAGTGTCCTTATGTGAGGAATTGGGCTGTCAGGAGTCACTTTTGCTGTTTCAGTTCTTTGCCAGGCTTTCCCTTCTTTGCTGCTAAATCAAAACCAAGTGCCATCAGAACAGTGGAGTGGAGAGAAGTTAAGCAAGGGGCTCCCAGGGTGTGGCAGAGGGGGTTGTATGATGGACTGAACCCCCAGTTGCCCACACCAGAAGCTGGTGTCAGCCACGCAGTCACAACAGTGGCACTCACATCTATTCTGTTTCAGGCAACCATGTATAAAAGTACAGATTCAAAGGATTTCAACCAGTCAGTGACCATGGGAAGGAGATACATGCTAGGGCTTATGCTTTTGGACAACTTGCAAACAGTTGTATTTATTTAGTTTTAACCTCTTGCCTGATGAATCCATTTTAGCTTGGTCTTTAACCTTTGCCTATTTTCTCTTTGATTTCTCTTTAAGTCTGATTTCGTTTGGTGTCCTAAAGTCTTGACCTAGGTTGTGGGGATTTTTGAAGGTGTATTTCTTTTCTTATTTTAAGCTTTGTTTTACTAGTGTCAATGGTTTGCTCACAGCCTAAGCTCAGCCTCGATGAAGACAAAAGAGACTAACTACTGCTCCCACTCCTGGGTGCATCAGACATTTACAAAAGCTTCACATTGTTGCATTTCAGTCTTCTTAGTGCTTAAGAGGATTTCAGGATGTCCTATATTAAATTTTAAAAAAATATAAAGAAAAGAGAAAAAAATACATCAGGATGTCCTCCCTGAACAACAAAATCATTCTGTCACCTCATCAGGACTCCCTGCTAGTTCTTGTAATTATGCTCTTCTCAAATCTTGCATGAAGTGTGTGTTATCACAGAACTACAGAATAGTTTGGGTTGGAAGGGACCTTAAAAATCATCTCACTCCAACCACCCTCCCGTGAGCAGGGACACCTTTCACTAGACCAGGTTGCTCACAGCTTCATCCAACCTGTGCTTCCAGGGATGTGGCAGCCACAGTTTCTCTGGTACCTTGTTCCAGTGCCTCACCACTTTCACAGGAGAGTTTCTTCCTAATATCTATTGTAAACCTACTCTCCATTGTCTGAAGCCATTCCCCCTTGTCCAGTCACTACATTCTCTTTTTAAAAGTCTCTCTCCATCTTCCTTGCAGGCTCCCTTCAGGTACTGGAGGCCACAATTAGGTCACCCTGTAGCCTTGTCTTTTCCAGGCTGAACAATCCCAATTCTCTCAGCCTTTCCTCCTAGGAGAGGTGCTCAATCTCTCTAACTATCTTGCTGGCCTCCTCTGGACTTGCTCCAACAGGTCCACGTCCTTCCTGTGCTGGGGAACCCAGAGCTGGATGCAGACAGGTCCTTACTCCCAGTGACCAGAGAGGCCCTGGGAGGGAGAGAAATGATGCTTTGCAGATGAAGATTTGACAGAGTTTGGTCTGAGCATCCACAGCTCTCACTGAAATCCGTGGGAGCTGCAATATCAACAGTGAGCTCTTCAAATCCTGAGACTGATACCAAAATACCCTCGAACTATCCTCTAAAGTGAGAATTTTGGAGAATCAAAGCAAATATTGAGTTGGAAAAGATCTCTAGGGGCCCTCAGGTCCAACCCCCCTTTTCAAAGCTGCTGTTGGAAGTATAATTCATTTGGGATCTTTTAGTTTGCCTTTAGTTACTAAACCAATGGCATGTACTTAGGCCATGCTTTCAGTCTTTCCACAGAGACTGGGAGAGCTTGAAAAAGGCTTTTGAAGGAAAAAGATGAGATTCTTAACTGACTGCATTCTTCAAGAAAGTGAAGTTTTATGGTATTTAGTAAACTGTGTAGGAATCACCATAAAACCCCAAGGCTGTAAACACTGAATTTGACAACACTCATCTTAAGAGCTTACCTAGTAGATGTTTAATTTTTGTGCTTTGCTGGATGAAAAAGTCAAAATTAAAAAAAATTTTTTTTTAGCTAATTTGTGCTTTTTTTATTGCTTATATCTATTTTAATAAATAATGACACGGGGACCAAATCATGGGGCTGGTATGCAAAATAAACCCTGTCATTTCCAGGTACTGACAACCCTCCTTTTAGAAGTCATTACATTGTTCTTCAATCTGAAGCATTGCTTGGAAATTAAACTTCTTAATGTTCTGCTTGAAAAACAGCAAAATTCAGCAAGTTGTGTTTTTGTGTTTGTCAAGTGAAATTATTTACAAATTTTGATCCAACGTTGCTAAGACAGTGCAAAGACTGCAGATGGATTTAGAGAATATGAGATGTATTGGGAGTGGGAAGGGAACTGCTCCAGCTTTGTTTGGGACAGTTGGGTCCTACTGAACATCAAGGTCCTCTCTCCAGATTGTACAGTCAAGCAGTGCAAGAGGGCAAGGGCTTTGCATCAAGGCTGGGAATAAGAAACAGGAGCCAGGTTTCCTTTTCTTGGACTGTCACCCTTGAGGATACCAGACTGCTCCTTAGGGAGAAGCATCCAGCTCTGAAGAGAACAAAGTGAAACAAGGAGAAATGACACAAACGAGCTTGAACACGGGAGAGTGAAAATAAAAAAATAGAGAAATGTTGTGTGGGAAGTTATCATTATTATTATTAGATGAGGAAAAAGTGTGTCTGATTTATTAGTAGCCCAATTATCTAATGAATTGACCAGCTGTTTGTGTTTGCCCTCAGAATGTACATATTTCTGTGCCTGGAGGTTTTGTCAGGATAAGGAAGAAGTTTTTATCTAGTCATCTCAAGAAGTTAGTCCATTGTTAGAAGGGGAAGGTGAATTCCATTAAAATGATGGAAATTATAAAAAAACCCATCATGTTCAAGGAAACTTATTCCAGCAGTAGCATATATACATGTGAGTTTGTAGATAGATAAATATTTCTACGAGGGTTCACAGACACAGAGTGGTGGGGTGGCTCTGCACCATACCTGCTGAAATCTGGATTCCATTGTCACTGCTCAAGGAATGAAAAACCACAGCAAGACTGAAGTCTGCTCCAACCAGCAATCTAGCATTTCAAATAATTTCATTTTTAATTGGATGCGTTTAAGAGGTTACTTTTAATAATTGAAACAGAGATTGCTCCAGGAGGATTAGAGCACGTGTTTAGAAGATAGGGATGCTTTCAAAAAGAAAAAAAAAAATCCTGACAAGTTGAGTGGTACTATAACTCGCTACCACATTATCACATAGGGAATAAAGACTGTGGCACTCTGTGATAGAAAAGATCTTAATCACCTCATATTGCAAGGAGGACCAAATCACTGCAGGATTTGTTAGCATCTGAAAATACTAAATGAAAAAATTAAAGCTCAGTAAAGCTTTACAGATTTATCTCTCTTGCTAGTGGGGAATCCAAAAGTACTCCAGCAGGCAGTGTTGTACTTTACATGTGTGGTTCCCACAGGATGTCCTGACTTTTTCCTAGATGCAGGCTTGAGCAGGAAAGTGTCCAGTCCTGTACTCTGGGGGCAAATTTCCAAGTCTTGCTCCATGGCAACTGGAATCTAGACAAGGCTTCAGAAAGCCACTGGCTTCAGGTCATTGTCCTCAAGACAGACCTATGTGATCTTAGAAGCATCAGTTACTGGTGCTATTCAAGTACTGATGATGTTTGAGCCTCCCAGAGCTATGGGAATGGTCAGCAATGGTTTTCCAACCGTTTGTACAGAATTGCTTTTCTCTTTGCTGCCCACAGTTCCTGCTTCCTGCACCCTCCTGTTTGTGCCCCTTTTCCCACTTTTCCCCAAATGTGCCTGATGCTGGGTGTATAGTCCGTTGTCAACACCTGAGAAAGGGAAAACAAAACCCTCTGATTAGCCCCAAGAATGGCACAAGCAGGGAGAATAAGCCAAGAAGAGAGACCATGTACAGCTTCTCACACATGCTGTCTCAAAAGGTTTTCCCTTAGGAGCTTCTACTTTGCCCCTCAAATCAACTATTTGTTGTAATAAACCTCTAGTCCCATTCTCAGCTGCGATGCCCAAGAGCAGCTGAACAAATTACCTTGTAATAGCAAAAGATTTTGCTAAATGTGGATGACAATCCTCAATCTTTTCTTAGTTATCATCTGGAGAAAATTTATCATTTTCAAGTTTTCTGATTGGCTTATATAGGCAGCAAAACTAACCTTCAATTTTGTCCTTCAGAGATATCTAAAAGAAATTCATGAGAGTATAAACTCCGGTAAATCCTTTTGCTTTCCATTCATCTTAAAAAGTGCTTTCAGCTGATATAAATTAGACTGGTTCCAGAAGCAAAATAGCAAAATCTAGTAAAAGTATATTAACTCCACTGGCAGTGGCATATTTCCAGTAAGATTTTTCCTAAAATGTAATTCCCCCCCCCCCTTGTTTAGTTTGTTTTGTTGGTGTTTTTTTTTTTTATAAAGCAGCAGAATATTGGAAGATTAAATTTGATTTCACAGTGTTTTAGTGTTTTGCATCTTAATCTCATCTAATTTCTCAGGCAGTAAGTTCTCAGCGACACTTGAGAAAATGTGACCTTTGAATTTTCTGTTGTGACTTTTTGAATCAGTCAGCTGGGGAAACCTTAAAAGAGAAGTTATCTCAGCTCTTTTTTCAGCAGGGCCCTCCCGCGGATTGGAAGTTATCAGCATCTTCCAACTGATATGCCATAGTTTTGAAAATGTTCTTTCTTAGGCAATTGCATCTGAACTTTTGGGGCTTTGCTGATGAACGAATGAGTCATTTACAAGCATTTTACAGGATAGCAGCAGGTCTGTTCTTAATCAGTTTTGAGCAAGGAGATCCAGGGAAATTTTAAATACTGTGTTTTCATTATAGAGTTAGGTTTTATTCATGAGATTCTCATTGACCTTTTAAGTAAGCTACACAGCTACCATGCCAGAATTTCCAACAAACTAAGGGAGTTTTCTTAAAACTTTTTAAACTCTTTTTTCACAAAAAAATCCTTATTGGCTTCAAGTGGGTTGGGAATTAACTGTGAGTGCTTTTTTTTTTGGCCTCTGCTCAAACAAAGCAGTATTTAGGCAACTTATGATTCCTATGATCTTCCTTCTCTAAGAGTCTGGGGCACAGACACCTTTCTCCACTTGACAGACAAACTGAGAAATGTGCCTTTTGGGCCTCTCTGGGAAGAAGGCCTTTTTACAGCTGGGCAGAGTTTATTATTTTTGATGCAGCACATGTTTAGAAAATCTTTGGATTTCTCCAGCTATAGAGTCAGACCCATAGAAGATGTTCTGATCCCCATTGCCCACACACTTCATCAGTGTAAGCGTTGTCTTAATCTGACCTAGGACCTCCCTGAGGTATTCTGGAAGGATCAGCTGCTTCTGACAACTGGGAAAAAAAACGATTTCCAAAATAAAGACTAAATCTCCTTTTGGGCTGACCTTACCAGACTTTATTATTTTTTTTGTTCTGTATAGGACAATTAAAAGAATCAGGATGGCAGAAAGTGTCATTGAAAGTGACAACTGATCTCCTGATGATCAGGAGATCTTCTGCTAATACTAATTTGTGTCCCACTAATTTCATGGGTTCTGCACCAAAGTCACAGACCAGATTGGCAGCAACTCACTGGGAGTTTGCTGGAAGTATCCCAAGTATAAAGGATAGAGGGAGCATGAAAGAACACATTCCATTTAAAACCAAGTTCTATATGATATAGTCCCCCTTTAATAAGAAAAAGCAAAACATTATCTACCTTTGTAGGATAACACGAGCATCAGTCCCAGGAAGTTATACTTGCAAAACGCAGCACTCACCCATCTAATGAGTTCTATTTATCTAAAGAGAACTGGGAAATGCTGTCATGGCACTGTTTTATGTGTGCATGCATATTGCTAATTCCTGTAAGGTAGCAGGGAGCATCTCCTCTGTCCTTGTCTGCTACAGAAGTTCTGCCTCATGATTTCATTTGATGCTCCCAAGTTCCTCTCACAGGAGGAGACTAATCATTCCTTATTCACCTTTTCCTGCCAGCCACTCTTTTATGTAACTCTATCACTTCTTCATCCAGTCACCTCTTTTCAGAGTTGAAGACTTATAGTCTGTTTAATCTCTCCCAGTACAGAAACCATCTCATGTCTTTGATTGTCTTTGTTGCCCTTCTTCATATCTTCACTAGTTTTTGCCTATTTCATTTTGATGCAGTGAATGCAGTATTTAAGTGTGGGCAAATTTTGGGCTCATTCAGTGGCACAGTTCTGCTTTCCCTGCTGCTCTTGGTTGCTTTCATACCTCACATTCTGTTTACCTTTCCAGCCTGCCGCAGGGCAATGAACAGATGTTTTTGTTGAGCAATCTGCAGCCACTCTATGATCTCTTTGCAGAATGATAATGGCTAATTTAGAGCTTATCATTGCATATGTGTATTTAGTGTTGTTTTCCCCATGTGCATTACTTTGCATTTATCAACATTGAATTTAATCTGCCAGTTTCTTCCTCCCTCAGAACTCTATGATCAGTTTTAGTTTTTACTCCCTGAATAATTTTATACCCTCAGCAAAATTGAAGATCATCCTTAGGGCTAATTTTATTTAATATTTTCATTAATAACTGCAAACAAAAAAGTTTCAGTGTGCGAATTTAATTTGCTAATAGCACAAAGTTGAGAAACCATCATTTCGGAAGATGCTCAGCATATTACAGATTAATAAATAGATGACTTTGGGCACTGGAGTAATGGAAATTAAAATAAATGCAATGTAAACTGCAAAGTCATTCTATTTGTTACATTATATTGACATTTTTAAAATGTTATGCATATTTAAGAGTATATAACAACAGTTCCTGCTGGGGCTGGAGAGTTCAGCAGAGGAAAAAAAACCCACCCTGATACATTAATCAAACTGCAAATGGACTCTAAGCCACTGGTGTTATATAGCTATAAAAAGTCAAACCTAATCTTTGGAGATAGCAAAACATGCATATCCTGCAGAGATAAAGAAGGATCAGTATTACTGTGTGAGGTGCTGGATTGCCAGGTGTTCCTCTCTTCACTCATGTTCAGTGAAGATTCATTCAAGTTAGAGATGCGCAGGTCAGATAAATTGTGGACTGGGAAATTCGTCTGCAAGAAGCATTTCAAAGAGGAAAACTGATTTTCCTTTATAAATGAACTGAGGAACAGAACTCTGCTAGCTAATGGTGCCACTGGCACAGGAGCAAAGAAGCATAAATTGATCATGGATAGATTTAAGATGGAAATTAACTGAAGCTTTCTAACTATTAACTGGGTAAGAAGCAGTGTTAAAATGAAGCTTGAAGCCTCTGTGAAGGAGTTAGATTACATGATTATCCCCCTCAACAGCTGACTGGCTCTGCTGGCTGAGAAGTCATCTTTCCAGCAGGAATGAATTCCTCTCCTCCAGCATCATGCCAGCAGTGTTTCATTCCCTCATCATTACTGGAGGATGATTCAAAAGGTGTCTCCTTGCTGCTACAAACTCCACTGACTCAAGCAAGCAGCAGGGGACATGCCCTGCTCTCAAGGAGGGGCTGGATAATGCTGCTGTGAAGCTCCTGGCCACGATGTCAAGAGCTGGCAGCTAATCAAGCTCAGATGATTTTCAACAAGCCATTTCTCATTAACATTTCTACATATGGATGAAAAATACTTAAACAGCAGCACTGAATGTTGGAGTCCTCTGTCTATAAGACAGCCCATGTAATAAACATGAATAGTTTCTTCACTGGCTATTAGGAGGTCTTGAATAGTTTACAGTGGGAGATCATTTCAAGCTCCGTAGTCATTTTTAAGTCTCAGTTTTTGGGTATTCACCCAACAATAGCAGTCAGTTTATGCCAGTCATAGAACTAAGAGGTTTGTTTTGTGGATGCATGAAAGTCAGACATTAAAGAAGTCAAATATTTTTTTTCTGAAGTATATACTCCTTTAATCTTCAGCTCACAGTTGTTCCCTTGATTTTGAGAAGACTTAATGTTACAAAAAACAGAATCACTACTACTTGATCCTGCTTGTTGGTTTGGTGGGGTTTTTCGGGTTTTTTTCAGTTGTTGCTGTTCTGGTGTGGGTTTTTCTAAGATGAAAAACACTGACAAATTCCTTCCTTTATATGTGGCACTTTGCAAAAGCACAGTAAATATAAAAAGTATAATGACAAATGCCATGGAGAGCTCTGAAAAGAAAACTCTTCAGAGAAAAAGATGCTTGGAAGGAGAAGGGTGGCAAAAGAGTGACCACAGTATGTTCAAACCAAAGTGCATTATGAATTTTTTGTCTTTTATCTTTTGTTGGAGTGAGGGGCTCAGTGTGCTTTCTACCAGCTGACATGAAGATGACACAGGGTACTTGAAATCACACTTTCACCAAGAAAAGTGTTCGAGTCTTCTTTCCTTAGATATGACCTTTAGGACATTTCTAGTTCAAAAAGGCCAGACTGAAAAGTAAAGTAGGAGGCATTTCTGTTTGGGAATTTCTGTTTGGTTTTTTCCCTCTTTTGTTTCTATTCCACAGCATGGTGAGCACAGGGTCTTCATCAGAGCCTCCCAGCCCCAGGGCTTGCTAAGATAACATCACTTTCCTGCCTAGCTGGGCATGAAAACCACTCACGTGCTGGGTTCACGTGCTGGGTTCATGTGCTCTGCTGAGAGTACAGACAACAACAAATTGGTGCTATTTCAATGGACTTTATGTACAACCTGAGGCAGAGATTAGAGCTGGGGGTTTTTTGTCCTGTTAGTGTAAACCTTATTGAGAAACTTGCAGTCACACTTCAAATTCCATTTATTTTCTTAACGGTTCATAGAAGATTACTAAGTGAATAATAAATGTTTCAATTAAACACACAGATTGTTATCTAGGTCAATAAATTGCTTTCAAACTTCAGTAATGTCTGCTGGTGATGTAACAGTTTTGGAACAAACCTTATATATGCTTTTAATACTTATTACTGTTCATTAACCCTCTATCAACCGTTTACAAATGCTAATATAAAACATGGTAAAAATTCATTCAATTGAGAGTACCTGATATTGGTAATATCAATTTGCACTACTGAATTCTCCAAGTAAATCAGAAAGAAAATGGCCATGGACTATCTTAGACAAGTAGGAGAGAAATAGACATTTATATTAATCTAACAAATTTTTATGGAGTCAAGGTGGGATATAGAGCTTGTTCCATTTTCAGTGGAGAGGATAAGCATGAGCAGAGAACAATTCATCACACCTAGCTTACCACAGGATTAATTTTCTTCTGTACTGAATATAAATTGGCCTGAAGAAAATAATTTTAACAGAACTGGATATGAGCACCATATCTGGCCAGAAAATTGGCTGACTGATGGTAAACAATGGGTAACGATAGATTTTTGAGGCATCAAATTGTCAGATGTAGCTAAAAAATATAGCAGAAGAATCTGTCTTAAGATTGTTCTTATTTAACATCACCTTTAGTGATCAGGAAGAAGGCATGAGAAGCATATTAGTTAAACAGGCAGATGGTGTTGCCTTGGAAGCCAATCAAACTTTAGAAATGACAGAAATATTGCAAAAGATCTGTAAAAGTCAGGAAAAGGATTGAGGGACAAAAACAGAAACAGTTTGAATCAGTGGAGATGAAAGTACTGAGAACACATCCCAAAGCACTGAGTGCAGTGCACACCAAAGGAGAAGGAGCAGTGACAGCAAGAAGAGATGCCTCCAAAACAGGACAGCTCTTTGGAGCTAACAATGTTGAGCTATCTGTGATCATGAAAAATGGAAGTAATATCCTCTGTTATGTACCTGCTCTCTATAAAGTATCCTTGCCATCATCATCTTCTAAGTGCATTTTGTACCTCTCTCAGTCCTAGATGAAGAGCTAAGGCAGCCTTGTTGTACTTGCTGACAAAATGGTCAGTCGGAGTCTGCCTGAAACCCACCAATTAGCACTGTTAATTATAGGGTATATTGGAACACTTCCAGCTCTACCCCTGGTGGTAAAAACAGTACATCTGACTTTTAGGTCAGATGTTTGTGCTGCATCAGTCCTGGTGCTGTAGTGAGCACACAGCTCACTTCAGATGTTAGTGGATAAACGAAGAACCAAACAATCATACTTTAAGTGCAGAGATCTGAAACCCCAGTAGCCAAAAGGAATGCCAGCTAATTCACTCAATCACTCACAGCTACAGCCAAGGAAGTAGCTGATGGCCATCCTGACAATCACTGCTCTCATCATTATTCTAATCATACCGGTCTATTTATCTATGTGAGCAACACATACTCTGCACAGCATATGTGCTGTCTTCTGGGCCAGTCTGGATTAGGATGAGGATCTTTACAAGGAATCACTGTGATGCTCTGTGTCTCCTGCAGTCTCCTAATCCAGAGCAGTTTCCTGGCTGTTCTGCCCATGGCACTGCAGCACAGCTGATGGCCAAATCTAGTGGCAGCTTCCACTGTGCTCCAGCCTCACAGGGTGCCCTCAATAGCTCCATTTTCCCCACAAAATATGAAGACTTGGCAAACCAACACACATATTATACATTTCAATTAATATTTTGACTTTTTTTTTATGGTGAAATGTATGGAGCTGCTTGTGTTTCTAACCTGACTGATCAGGCACTTAAGAAACACATAGAAATGCAACAAGGGCAGAGGGAAAGAAATGACCACCTTGGATGCCTGTCCCCCAGGAGACCATGTAGAAGCAAATGCACAGTGTCCCTGTGGTGTCCAGGGTGAGGAAACTTAAAAATGCCCAGATTCAAGGCACGAGAACCCGAACCAAAATTCAGATACCTGTCCAGATGGGGTAGTTCTAATGGGCCAACGACCTTGACCAGGTAAACATTAGTTCAGGGCTACTTTTTTTTTTTTTTGTAGATTAAAAAAAGGTTGGCAGTAAAGAAGAGACATTTTAACTCAGCCTTGAGATCTTTGCAGTTTATGGGGAAGAAGCTTAGCTGAAAAAGGGATTGCAAGGAGTATACAAGGAATGAGTAATAGATGGATGTAACAGTGGTGTAACAGTGGTACAACACTGTGAATGGAAAAATACCAACGACTTCAGAAGTGCTGGAAAGCTTCCTGTGTGTTCCTTTAAACACATATATTGCCGGGATTCAAAATCCTTTTGTGCCTGAGAACAAATGCAGTGATTTTCACATGAGGCAGCAATAAAAATCATACTCCAATTCCCAATCGAAAAATGAGAGGTTCTAATATTTACTGTTAACTCAAGAGAACAATAAAAGAGGGTTTGTTCACATGAAACCTCCCAATGGCACATCAATTCCATTTAGTTATGGAAAAAATAAATAAAACACATATCAAATATAAATAAATACGAATCAAGTTCTTAATCACAGAGTTTATACAGCAGCTTCCATCCCCTGCAATCAGCTCTGTAATTGCCTCACCTGGAGCTGAAATGTCATCTCTCCAGAGAGGAGGAGGAGGACTGTTGTCTTTTCAAAAGATGATAATGGATTTGATAGAATATGATTCACAAAAGCATGGTCGATTTTTTAGTTTTCTAACTATGCATGGCATGTTAGAGAAATTTTAGTGAGATGAGTGAATCCCTTTTAACTGTCCTTGAATGAAGAACAAAGTGAGAAGTGAATTGAGAGCCAAGTAAAATATTCTTTATTACCATGTCAAGAGCAATGTCCTGTTCTGCTGGGACATGCTTAAACTACCACCTGCCACTCTAACCCTGATGTCAGAGAGTAAATTGTGTATTGCTATAAAAGATCTGTGGTTCTACCTACCATGGGAGGAGGAGCCCCTTAGGAGAGACACTGAGTCATGGCCTCAGTGCCAAGAATGTCATCTGTCTTAGGGTATTCCCAGGGGAAAATTGAGTCTTGCTTATCTCACTTATGTGATAGGAACTGTAAGAGGAAACAGAGTCTCCCGAGGCTTTTCTTTCTGTCATTGTCTGTTATGATGTTAAGTTCATAACGTATCTTTTAGGACTGAGACTCTGTTAATTGTAAAACAGAGTTCTTCACCATCCCCTCACGTCTTGCAGGTCGCCTGCTCTGAGAGAACAGAGTTACTTAAATTGTCAGAACTTCTTTCTGGAGGAGAAATTCCTCCACCACTCAAACATCCCATGAACCCCTACTATTCATTGAGAGTATTTACTGATGTGCTGTCAGGATATGGTGGCCATGTCTTTGTAAATGGAAATTCTAGAATATTTTCCATTTTTTATGTTATGTACTTCTACAGTCTGACTGCAATCCCACTCCCTGAATAGTTATTTATTTTAGTTTCACTGCTGTCATCAGTGTCCTACATATAAATTATGTCATGCTGCTCAGGACAGACAGAGTTCTCAAAGCACGTAGTGCAGAGATTTTCCCCAGTGACTCTGGCAAGAAGGCAATGAAGCACAGCAGAGGAGAAGCTCTGACATAAGGCAGCAACTCCAATAGTTCCCAAATTGCACTACCCAGAGGAAATATCCAGTCCCCATGCATAGGGACATCAGTCATTTTATCTTGGCAGAGTAAATAGATTGTGCACCAGGACTCTGCTTCTGACGGCTCCTCAGTGCAGATAAAACCAGTAATTGTGCTGATAACAGAGTCACTAAGATGGATAGTTGGGGGTGGAAGCCATGCACGTTTTTGAGACACATGGGCAATTTAGTAACTTTCAAACTGTTTGACTAAATGTAAATAGCACTCCTGATGTTAAATGCAGCTCACTAAATACTAAACAATATGTCCATCAAGCATGGAAATTCAAGTTACAAATTGTAAGACTCTCTACTTGGCAAGCTCTTTTTTTTGTAGCTTAAGATTTAGTAGCAAAATTAATATTTTTAAATTGTACCAGATGTCTTTTCCAAGAGGAATGTACAAATTATCTACTGTCAGATGACATAGATACTTATACTCACTCCTAATTTTATACAGAAGGAGTGTGTCTATACGTTTAGAAGGACATATATGTGAATTCACATGCATGTCTGCACATGTGCAAAGGTGTAACTTAAAATTTTTAAAATAAAATGGAAAAATCAAACAAAGAAACTCAGATATTTCCCCAATGACTCAAACTGTATTTTAAGTCTGTGCATAATATGCATAGGTAAAATAGAGAATAAATAATAACAAGCCTTAGATGGGCCCAGCTACTCGCAAGAAGCAGCCAAAAAACTAAATATTTAATTTAGTAATACCCCAAAATAATCTGTCTGAAGACGTTTAGGGCGATAGCAATAAGGAACCTGGATATGCATTCTGTTTCCTTATGAGGAATTCAGTGAGGCTATTATAGTTTGTTACCAAAGACTGGAAGAAAACAGCTCCAAGGTAGGAAGTAGTGCCACTTGCCCTGTTCCTTAATCGCCCAGGGTAGTGGCAGCGGTGACGAGAGCCATCAACACCAAGCACACAGGACTCACACAGGAGTCAGCTACCATTGCCCTTGCTCCAGCCTGTGCATCCTGCACCATTGCCTGCACAATGCTCACAGAACTGATCTGTTTTCCTTCTGTGTTTCCTCCTTGTGCCTTTCCATTTTAAGCTCTTTTGTTCCCAGTTTTCTCTTGGATCACCCTCTGTCAGCAAAGGAGGAACTTTTTTGTCCAAAGGTAAATTATAAGAGCTACAAAATCCAAGTGAAGTAATGCAGGAAACCTGGTTTGTTATGGGCACGTGCCTTGTAGGTTCTCTGAAGCCTGACAAGATGTAAATGCCAAATTAAACTTTTTCTTACATTGTTGTTTCTTGTAGATTGTTTGATGTCTGGTAGGAGTTGAAACAGCAGCTTCTCTCTGCTAATAGCTTCACTTTATGCTCTCTGACAACCGAGTTTCAAAAGACCTGTAAGAACTCGATTTATTTAAGAATTTTCCTGGCTGTCAAATTTGCTTTAATTTGGACAGCAAGATCAAAAGTCATTAAGGGAGAACAGGCACAGAAATGAATAGGCATATGCATACATATACAAGCCACTATGCAGGATAAAATCCATGGAGCCTGTGTTGAAACAAAAATACTTTGGCATATTTCAGATGACTGTAGGTTTATCAGCCTGAGGAATAAGGAACAGGAACAGATGAATATTACATAAATAAAGATCCTATTCTCCTACATTTATAAAGATCAAAGGAGGAGATATAATGAATAAAGCGACATAATTGTCATCAGAGAATTTAATGATCACAGATTTGTCTCAGAAGATAACAAGAAATGTACTCAGATAAGGGACTAATGTGAATCTAAATCCTTCTCATGCTGTCAGATACCAGTTAAAGCTTGCAAACGACTCCACCTCCTCTGCTCATCACTTTGTTTACAGAATGGCTACCACTGATTTTGCCAGTAATGGATTATGAGGGGGGTTATTTGGCTGATAGACAAAGCACCAAAATGGATGAGAGAAATGTATTTATTTCTGATTTTCTGCAAATTTTAGACCACTGACAGTCATTAAATTATCCATCAGCATAACGGTGAGATCACTAGTACATGCATAATTTTCATTGTATTATGATGCATCAATCAGAAAAATAAGACATAGGTAAAGAGACTCTTTCTATAATTGGCCACTACGTTGCACTCCTACGCTGATTATCATTTTACAAGGTGGAAATATCCACTGTCTGGAAGTAGGAATATGATCCAGACCTTTACTTGCCTACACAGAGGAGGATATTGCTGATAATTGCTAATTGCAGCTCAGTAAACCTAATGGACAGTCAATCATTCTGGTGCAAGTGCATTGTGCATTAATAAAGTAACTTAATTTCACCATTCTGCATTTGCCACACTGCTTGCTTTGATCTCCGCTAAATTGGATCATTACCTTGTTAAACTGAAACCAAATAATTTTCCCAATTGTCTTTTATGAACAGAAGGAAATCACTGTGCTGCTGTGGAGAACTATGAACATGATAAACATGAAAAATTAAAATCCAGCTTTTCTTACTGCCCTTGTGCCCCGCAGTTTGTGAGAGCATGCTGTTCTGACTGATTAACGACACGGCAGAGATGGATGGCCAGAACAATCAACGTGACAAATGCTTCTCAAGGAGGCAAACTGGGGAGAGATAGGAATGTGCTTTTCTCATCAGATCCTCACTTTTACTGAAAGGAGTACAAAACCCGACATTCTCATGGGAGTAGGATGTGAAAGAATAGGATTATGTAATTATTTGACCTGGGGATGGTGAGTGCTAAAACTCCTCCAGAACACCTTGCTTCATGTAGGCTTCTTTGCAGCAGGGCCCTGAAGGATATACAATACTCTGTTGGATAACCCTAGTCCTGCATCCTTGCAGGGCTGTAGCTTCCATGACCTGAGCTTTGAATGGAAGCAATATGGGAGGAGAAGCTTTTATTCCAGAAAAACAAATAAGATCTCATAGGACTTTGAGTCAGGAAAGTTCCTAGCTGCCAGTTAAACCATGACCCGAGTGATACGGGAGTGGATCAGGCAGAGATCATCCTCTCCAACTTAAATAGTGAAAAGGAAATCAATGTCCCTGCCTCTGCTCACAGGGCCTGAGCTTTCACCTCTAAAGAACTTGACTGAGTCTTCACTCTGGGGGGAAGCAGGAATAGAGTTTTCCTGTATTTACTCACACCCATGTTGAGCCAACCATTTAGCAGCACCATGCCTCATTGCCTGGATGTGTCCTTTCTTTTGAGTAATAAGCCTCTGTTGCAAAAAGCTGGGCTTGTGTGATTTATTTCAGATTACTGCCGCTTGTTGGACAGCAGCTTGCTGACTAGTGTTCCCTGGAGTTTGAGGCATCTCCGAATTTCTGTCTCCAATGCCTCTCTGGCTGACTGGGAAGCATTAGATGCTCCACTGAGTATGACAGCAGCTCTCTGCAGAGCTGCTGGGGAGAGGCTGCAGAACGTCTCTGCCTGCTGTGCTGCCCTCAGAGGCTCTGCAAGCAGCAGGGGAGAGCAGCCCACGTCTACTGCTCACTGCCTGGAACAGATTAATTCACAAAATTTCTCCGGGCTTTCACTTCACCTACATAGCCACTGCTGCAAACCTGAAACCACCAGGATGGTATTTGGCACACAGGGGTGTTCCTTGGGGGCAGTGGGAACCCCAGTGATCACTGTGGAGGGCGCTTGGGTCTGACTGCTTGAAACAGGAGGTACATCCCAGTTGCCGGATTTTAGAGTGTTTTTTACTCAGAGAACTGAGCTGTCAGTGTACCAGGTCATGAGCCACCCTAGAGACACCAGGACTCTGTAACCCTGCCATGAAGGCACGAAGGCACCCCTTTACCTGGGTACCCAGGCTTTCTGTGGCTGTCCACAACATGTAACTGTTATCCCAAATGTGTGTAGCACAGAGGTTGGGGCATGTTGTCCATCAACACTAGGCCAGGGAACAGCTGCTGAGAAATTCTGCCGAAGAAATATGGACAAAAAAATTGCTGGGAATAAAAAATATGGACAACTAAATGCAATGCTTGACTCCTGTGTGCCTGGACCCTGATGCCACATTTCTATGTGAAGGGCTGCCAACCTTGATTTTTTGCATTTGCCTGCAAGAAATCAGGTTTTGGTTAAAGCTGGAGCCAGACTTGTCAGGAACTCTGGCCTCTACTTAATTTGTTTTTTTCTGGGAAAAAAAGCCTCTTCAAGTGGTTGTGTCCATCCTATCACAGTAAGCAACCAATCAAGACTATTCAGGAGGCAGACTTAGCGAGTTTTACATTCAGGAATGCCCTGTGCCTTTTGCCTTTTCCAATCCCTTCCTCTGTGGAGATGTGTAGTGACATCTCCGTCTGATTGTTAGTTGTCCACAAGCCATCTGTCAAATATGACCAAACCAAGCTGAGGATAAAACAGTGGAGTTAAGGAAATATATGGTCTTCCAGATTTCTCTACTCTCTGCTTTCTGTGAGGCTGCTGAAGCTGGAGCTCTTTGGTCCTTGCTGCTGAGACTGCTCTGACCATTTTCCAAGAGCTGTGGGACATCCAGTTTTGTTTACTCCTTGTTTACACTGTGGCAGGTGAAGCCAGGGTCCCCAGTATTGCCTTTATGGGAGTTATCTAAAAAGGAACAGCAAAGGCAAAGACTTTTTCTGTGCTGAGGCATGCTCTTAGAACTCACCACGCACTGAAAGACAGTGATACAGATTACTCAAAGCACAGAGCCGGTTGTTTAATTTTGTACACAGATTTGTTCTGCTGTTGGGCAGCGAGTTTCGTTGCCTGCTTTGGTTCAGTGCATTCAAAGCATATCCTTCCAAGAGGACTTTTAAGTGGATCCTGTGTATTTACTTCAGATCCAATAAAGTTAACTGAAGCAACTATCTCCATTGCATTGTGATATACAAGGTAATAAACAGCTGAAACAATTGATTAAATGCCATAGCAAAGCCATTTATTGGATGCATGCTGCAAAGCAGCAGAGACACATCCTATTACCAAACATGCTCTACAAGTGGCTTCTCTTCAAAGCTTTCTCCAAACACAAGAGGACAGGTGAAAGAAATGCCCCTTTGTGTTTGGAGGGGAGGCTTTGGAAGCTGGGTCTGCTGGAAAGCAATCAGAGGGGCACCACAGGACTTCTGTAAGAGCAAAAGAGAAAGGAACGTCCTCCTGGGAGGCTTTTGAGCTTTGTAAAGCTACTTCTGAATCTCAGAACAGTGGGAACCTGGCCTAAATGTCCCAGAAAAGACTTCAGGACAGGGGGAGGAGCACTGATCTGCTGGTTGGATTGGACTATGGATATTCTTCTCTTTGAGATCAAATCCATAAGAATCTGAAAAAAATGTTGGTTCTCTGGTTTTGTTCTTAGCCTTTTATCCCTGCTACCCACTGAAACTTCATGAAGAGTTCAGAGGACAAAACCCTGCAGGGAAGGGTAACTTCAACCAATGCAGGGCTCCAAGGACATAGAGATAAGACCTTAAATTAACCACTAAAAAAAGTGATTTTGTCTTCTCCAGCTTCAAAGAATTTGTTCAGCTCCCCTCCACTAACCTTCCCCACCATCTTTTTTCCTATGAACTTAGTCCAGAGACACTTCAATGATCACAACCAGGATTTCATATCTGTAGAAAAATCAGAATTTCTGGGGGCCATGGCAGCAAGAACACGCACATGCCCCATGCTGGTAGCACATGAGGAGAGGACTACAAGCCCCCTCAGATTCATTAATCTCCCCCTTCTCATTCTGCCTGAGCTTAGACAGTGTGTTGTCCTTCCCTGCTTTAGCACTTCAACATTGCATAATAATTCCTTATCCCCATCTCTGTGGATACAAAGAAGTGTTCCAGCTTCAAGAGAACGGGGAACCTATTGACTGCACAGTGACAAGGATAAGAGACAAAGATATTGAGTTCTGTTTTAATTAGCAATGGAGTGGGTGAACCTGTGGGTGGAGAAGAGATTGGGTATAAATGATGGAGAAAGCTGAAAACAAACTAGTTTTGACTGTTTCTCAGAATTTTCTGATTTGAAAGGTCAAAGGCTGAAAATAGATTGGGGGTTTTTTTGGCAGGTTAAAACCACCAAGATTGTTTTCCCTTGCCAGTAGATTCTTCTATTTATTAAAATTATATTTCATCTGCAGAACGGCCTGCTCAAAACCAACATGCATTCTTTAGCTGCAATAGTATGAGCCTGGCAGGAAAAACAGAGTCAAAACTATTCATCATAATTTAGGGGAAACAAGTTCTATAATAATAATAATTATTCTTGTTTGGGTTTTTTTTTAAATTTATAAAATTTTATTTTGAAGAGACAGAAGGATCAAAATAGTAAACTAAAAAAAATCTCCAGCTTTTGGTATTTCCTCCTTTTAGCCCTTCTTATTTTAAATGAAAAAAAGGAGGGATGGAGACATGAGGTGGAAAACAGGAGAATCTCATACCTCCAGATGTCCATAAAAACCCTAATAAAAGTGTTAGGCTAATGAAAGGATATTCCTTTTTTTAAAACTGTGAAACATTAAAAAAAAAAAAATCCTGAGCTGCTCTTTTTGGAGAGTGGGTAGAATTTTGCTCTTTTCAGGTTCAGCCTTGGCAAAATACTTAACCAGAAAAAAAAAAAAAAGAAGTAAAATGCATCCTGTCCTTAAACGCTCCTTGTTGAGGTATAGTCAATCCCTTGGCAGCCCAGGTCAAAAGGATGCACTGCATCAATTTATAGGCACTCATCCCAGAATTTCTCCAATACTGAACAGCACTGTGAAAGGCTAAAAATATAGTTCCACCTTGTTTTGGTTTAGGAGCAATTAAAGCCCTAATTCTTCACACTGACAACTGATTTCCTATTGCAAGCACCCCTTTGGGAAATCAATAGCTGTTTTGTAGGTTACTTTGTTCATTCTTAGCTGCTTGAATCATATCTTGAGCAAAATTCTCATATGGTATAAATTTATACTAGAACTTCCTAGATGAGGTTGGTCTATTACACATAGAAATTATTGACTTCAAGGCCCTGTGTCCCTATGGAAAGTGGCAGGGAATTTCTTGTTGGTGAATGAACCAGGGCATCCTCATTGCAGCCTAATCTGCCTCCCTAGTGAAAACAAGAGATAGAAATGGTTGAAAGTTTTGGTGCTGTGAAAGGTCCTTTCTTATTGGGAAAGGATTAGTTTTCTTGTACTCAAGTATAAAAATGGCTGAAATCAATCATAGTTTGCCTCAAACCCAAACACTTGACCATTCTGAAATTCTTTCCTCAAAGAGTTGTTTTTCTGAGAGAACCAGTGAAAGACATCTTATTCATTTTTTTTTTCAGTGAAGATTTGCCTTGTGAATTTACAACTGTTATTTTGGCTAACTTCATTGCTTCCTCCACCCTCCCCATTTTGTGGGTTGCAAATATTGTTCAGCAGTGCTTTGCGTAAGATACCAAAGCTCAGAGTATCAGTCAACTCACTGTATAAGATCCAAAGAGTAGACATATGACTCCCCCTTGTGAGTTATGTTCTGGAAAAAAGATTGCTTAATAGTCTGGTGTTTGTGTACATCAGTCCCTTCCCCTCAGGAAGAGCACTAAAGGATGCAAACAGTGTTTGCATTTTGTGATCTGATCAGATTCCTGTCCATTGTCAGATAAAAGGCCTATTCACTACTGTATTTATTGGGTTATTTTGAAGCAAAAAGAACAGAATGAATAATCTCAAGAATTTAAAAGTCCAAAAGGCGGAGAAATGTCACTTTCTGCATCAGGACCAGAACCACAAGGAAGAGAAAATGAGGTTAGCCCCAGGGCATGCCTCTCCTGCCAGGCTGGCTCTGCTGGCAGGCAGCTATGGCAGAGCACGGTGTCGTTCAGGGAACACCACGTGCCAGTCACATTTTGGCACTGGCAGATTCAATGCCAATGTCCCTCCAGTGGTTTAAGGCACCTGAGTTCCACTTTAGTTCAATAGAGTATGTGCTCAGCCATCTCTGTGAGACACCATAGTTCAAGGTTACTTCACTGTGGTCTTGCAAGACTCAAAAGTGTTAAATTGTCTTAGTATCTCTGGTCTAATAAATCCTGAATTCTCCTTTGTAAAATAACTCAACTTCATCAGGAGAGAGACTGAGTCCTGCTTTGCCTGCCGGTGTGCCCATCTGCTTTCCTATTTCTCCATCCTGGAACAAGCCTGAGGCACTTCCCAGGGCCCTAGAAAGCACCAGATCAGAGGAAACAGGCAAATTCAACCCAAATTTCCTGCTTTCTGAGTAAATACACTGACTTGAGTTACAATTTTAGCAGAACAGTCACATCTCCCACTCTGTGAAGAGCAGGTCATAACCCAGGGCACTTCAGCTCCAGAGAATGTCGGGACTGAATGTGTCTCCTCTCAGCCTCCTCCACACAATGCTCCACTCAACTGTGATAGCTCTTTAAGGTTCTTACTCTCTCCAGACCCTATATCAAGAGTATGGGCTTGCACTGGGTGTGAGACATTTTCCGTGGAGGCACTGAAATCCCTCTAGACCTTGGGGACACTGGTGCCAGCTGCTCAGGTGTTCTGTGGGAGGATGTCTGTGGCCCAAGAGAGATCGACACGGGTAATCTGTGAGAGCATTTGGAAGTGTTGTGTCAGGTGCAGCCCAACAGAAAATTGAACAAGCGGGATTTGGATGAACATAATGAGTTGCTTGACAGGTAATTTTTGTTCTGTGTTGTGCTATTTCTGCAGTGGCAACTGTCACTGTGAAAACCACCAAGTTTGTTACCATGACATTTGTAATAATTACATCCCACTCTCTGCAGTGAAATGGGGCAGAAATATCGATTGAAATTTCCAGCCTTCATGGGGCTTGGGCCAGTGACAACTCATTTTTAATTTTCAGAGCCTTGGGAGGGAAAACCACATAAGTACCTCAGGTCCCCTTTGTCTCAGCCTCAACTGAGATACAGAAAGAAAAAAAGGAAAAAAAGAAAAGACCTGGCACAGACAGAGCAAAGAAGGATTAGGCCTAATTTAACTATGTAGAGAACAACTCATTTGTTAACAGCTGCTACATTACAGCTCACCAGCAGGCAAATGTATAGCCCCACTGATTTTCCAGCTCCACATGGAACAAGCTTCCATGATAAGAAAGGTGGAAACACAAAGGTGCCATGCCAAGCGTTCATTAACCATCGTTAAAATCTGAGATTTTCTCTTCACAACTGCACGATTTCTGGTTCTCTCCCTCCCTGAGGTCGCATTAGCATCTGCGATAACATAATTGCTCTGCAGACATTCCTCGGCAACGGGTAGGCGAATCTAAGGGAATTACAAATACAGTACAAATATGCCCTTAATAAAATGAGTTCAGATAATGGGATCTGAGGTCTACTTCTCTATGCCTCTTCATTTCTAGTGCAGTTCTCTTAATTTCCGAGATTGCCCATTTGCCTCTCTGTCCTTACAGCCTTAAGTAGAACCAATTGCGTGGGTGAGAAAAGGCAGATTTGTACCTAAATACTAAGGAGACATAGGTTTATACTATGCCTTTAATTATAGAAGTCATTAAGAGTGCACAAATATAGCCTAGAAGAGAATTTGGCCCCATTGGTCCTTTTAATACCATTAGTCTATACCCCCAAAGCGTTCACAGCACACTCCAATTTTGCTACAAACCCACTAATAGTGGAAATATTAAAGACTTATTCTGGTTTTATAAATACACAGGCAACTTAAGATCCCTAGAATTGAAAATACTGCCTTATAATGTTAGTCCATATTCCCACAGCTAAACCCTGTTTACCCTACACTTTGTTATTGGGCTGTCCTGGGCTGTTTCCTCACTGTGTTGCAAATTTCTGGTGGACACAGCTCACTCTGCTCTCCTTGGCCAACAGACACAGTCACTCTTGTGATTTGCAGTGCCTCATTAATGGCAGAGCATTGCTGGGCTGTTGGCAGAAGGGCGTCTTCCACAGGGCTGCAGCAGACGTGGCATGACAAATTCTGCTGACTTTTCGGTGGATTTGGAGGTGATTGTGTGTCCTGACCTGCAGCATCCAAAAAAACAGAATAGCAGTAGGGCCACGCTCCCAGGGGATGGGGTGGGTGCACTGGGCAGCACAGGGTGAGGGCTGGAGGGAGGGAATAGTCTGGGGACTGGTGTAGAGCAAGTGTAACTCTTAGAAACCCCACACAGGGATGTGTGCCAGGATTGTGTGTGTACTCTACTATACTTGCAACTCAAAGTGACAAGCAATCTTACATAACTTCCTTGCTGTCATGCTATATTTAGACTTGGAATATGGTTAACAGCTTCGGTTAATACCAGATGTCCTACTATTGTCAGGCTCCATTAAAATTGTGGTGATATTTCCTGTTGATTATCAGCAGCAAAAGTGCTGAGATAAGGAATCTTCCTTGATGTAGGACAGGTGGAAAGGAAATCCTGCCAATCTGCCACTGGGGAAAAAAAATACAGAACTTCTTTTTTTTTTTTTTCTTTTTCATTATAGATATTTAACATAGACAAGAGACCAAATCAAATTTTTCCTTAACTCCCAAGGGGATGGTGTCCTAACACAGCAGTCTACATGAATTAAAAAAATTAAAAGTTGCTGACATTGAAGGAAACAGCTGGAGCTGAGTCAGGGGAGGCTTAAATTTGATATCAGGAAAAGGTTCCCCAGGGAACCTCCCCAGCCCCAAGCCTGGCAGAGTTCAGAAAGTGTTTGGACACTGCTCTCAGGCACATGGTGGGATTGTTGGGGTGTCCTGTCCAGGGCCAGGAGTTGGATTCAATGATCCTTTTGCGGGTCCCTTCTAACTTAGGATATTCTGTGATGGGGAAAAACAGTGAGGATGTAAACAGCTGAAAATATCACATGGCACTTCATCAGTCAGGACTGCCTTATGCTGTTATAAACAGATGTAACTGAATGATGCATTTTTTTACAGCTGAAAAAAACTGGGATGTTGCTGCCAGTAAATTCCTATATAAATTATATATTCCAAAGTGACTTCCAGACTTGTTCTAGGAGGTAGAAATTCATCTGTCCTCATTCGCCATGTGACACTTGACAAACCTGCTTAGATGACAAGATATTACAAATGTCTCTTCTGTAAACACACTCTTGAGGTCAGTCAATGTTTGGAAATATCCCCTTTTAAGAAAATTTGCTGATTGAGTCAGCAGAGAAGAGGAGATGAGAAGAGGGCAGAGGTGGCTCCCCAGGGCCAGAGCATCCCCCTCCCAGTGCTCTAGGAGGAGGGATGCCCTGGCTGTGGATGGGGCTGCCTGGGAAGCTTCAAAGGCAGCTGGGGAGGAAAACTGCCTCTCTTTTACTCAAAGCTGTTGATTTTCAGAGGAACCCCCAAGAGGGCATACACATACTTACCCCTTTGAAAAAATCAGGTCAAATTGTCTTCTTATTTATTACAAGTTAAAATAAAATAGAGCCCTTCTTGATTTCAAAAGGCTTTGGGTCACTACAGCTACTTTGGCCTAGAAACCTAGAGATGAAAGGCTTTCCATGCCATTACTGACTCCCAGGAGCCTCTCCATCCCCAGCCTCCACCTCCTTTCTCTAATAGTGGAGTTTTCCTAAATCCTGACTCGCAGCAACCACTCCACCCAGAAGGTGGGGTGGGAGACAGCTGTAGTGAGCAGGGGTAGGTATAGCTAGGGGATGGAGCAAGCAAAACCAGGAAGTTTTGCAGGCTGTGTGGCCTTTCTTAGAGATAAATTCTGGGTTTAAGATTAAATGTGGTCCCTGCCCCTTGATGAAGTTAACAGCAGCACTGGAACAGAAAGATCTTGTGTTAAAAAAAAAAACAACAGGCAGGAATCCTGCTTAATTACATTTTCTGCAGGCCAGTAAGTGCCTGTGAAAAACAGATGTGTAAAGAATTACTTCTTTTTAACAACATCAGTAAATTGTTATAAACCTTACTCACAGCTGTAGACCAGAAAAAATAGTGCTCTGTAATTGGCCCTGGACAGTGCCCAGAGCATTTAAAATCCCTTTTCTTGAATTTTTGTTTGTAAATTGCATTTTATAGTAGCGGGAAGACACTGCACCAGGCAGAGAAAAATTATAATCTTTCTCAGGCAGTTAAAAGCACACAATACTGAGTCTTATAACAACCCCTGAGGGACTCGCCCACAGACATACAGCCTGTCATGTCCCATTGCACATGCACTGTGTTTGGTGGGATTCTCCCAAAGAGGTGCTGCTGTCAGGGCTTGAGCTGAGATGCAAATTAGCACTTCTAGGACCTTTCTGTAACAACTGTCACTCTTAAAATGGGGTGTATGGTGGTGGCTTGTTCCCAAAATTATTGTTTACTGCAGTGTGGAGTCTTGATATATCCCCCTGCTTCCCAGTGCCAAGAATAAAAGTCTTCACGTCTTTCTGCTTCACTTCTGCTTCGAGACTGTGCAGGTGGCAAAGAAAGTGTGCGTGACTGCCTCTGAGTCTTCTCTGCATCAGAAATGATGACTCTTTAGAAACAAGAATCAAATTAGACAGCAGCCAGTTTGAAGCCAAGGTGGAAGAGGTCTCACCTCTGAAGTCATGTAAAGTTCCAATACATTTTTGTTGCATGTGAATTATGTAAAGTAAAGGAGAAAAATACCCCGTGTCTTCCTTTGCACCTGCTGAAAATCCAACATGCATCATCTAGGTGATTCCTGGATTAGTTCTCTGCTCTGTTAACAAAATAATCACAGAATAAGCAATGGCAACAGGCTGCCATCTTCTGTGTGTGCCAGCACTGTAGGGGGATGACACAGCTTTCCAGGTATCTGAACTTTTTACTGACAGCACAAACTGCAGCCTTTGCACTGCAGGTGCTGGAGGTCAGAATCCTTTTTGTCTGCTCCCCACGTCCAGGCCACAGTGCAACTGCAGCATGAAAAACACTGTTCAGCCCCTCTGCATTTGGAGTCTGGGGATCCTCTTCACTCTCCCAGCAATGGTGCTTCACCTGTTAAATGAAGGACATTGCAGGTCTCGGCCCCTTTTGGAGCAGACATTCAGCACCAGCGATGGTGATGAATGATGCAGAGTCCATCCTCATTCCTTTGGCTGCCTGCTCTGGACAGTGGTGTTTCACATTGGATGGCTCCAACTGCACAGACACCAGTTCTTGGAAAAGCCTCCATTCCCGAGGGTACAAGCCTGAAGGGACCATGGCCATGGGAAACCTGTTCTGGGGCAGGGACAACCAAGTCCGTGGTCATGGCCAACCCACCACTCTGGTCTTGGATGAATCATCACAGACTGGGCACAGTGAGGAGAACTGGTACAAACACACTTGATTCACCACCCATTGCCTCACCAAAGGTTTGTGACAGACTGAGTGTAACAGGGAGTGAAAACATGAAAAATTCTCTCTGGGAAGGTGGGAGGATAGGCCTTTGACTTGATTTGAGGCTGGAGGAGGAAAGGTGTTTACTTAAGTGCTTTCTTAATTGTCTGTACTTTCATTTTTCTCAACAAACAAATCAGTGTTTAGACATTTGTGTTGATTGGCACTAAAATAATTCAAATACAAATTCCCCAAATCCAGATTGTTTTGCCCATGACACCCTGGGGAAAGGGAATGATCTCTTGAGTCATCAACTCCAAAGAACATGACTTGCAGGCTGGGACAGACTCTTCAGCAAATTTAGTTGCCAGACTCTAGCAGTTCTGTTAATGGAATTTTTTACCCCTGAGGTTCACATTTCCTTATGCTCTTGTTTTGTCTTGTTTTTGGATTTTTTTTAGGAATAATGGCAAGGAGACAACTCCTTCTCCTTGGTGCATGTCAAGTCATTGCTTTTGAATTTGAAAGCAAATGAAGACTTTTTTAACAATGTACTTTTTCTCTTATCTCATTCTCAGACTGGTTTTACACCAATTTAACAAACAGATGCTTTTGTACAAACACCAAATTAATTCAAAAGACTGCAATTCAAATTCTCAAAACTTGTCCAAGTTGTAAACAGCTTAAAACAGATCTTACAGTGGAAATTCTGAGCTGCTCTAAGCTGAGACATTGGCTCCAGATATAATTATGAAATTAAAATTCAGGTTGCTCTGTAGACATTAAAGCATCCCTGAATCCTAAGGCTTAAGTAGTTCAGCTTTGGAGATGTTTACAAATATTTAAAGTTATCTGAAGCATTTGGCTCTGGCTTCCATTTCTCACTAGTAACAGAAATGAGACCAGTGTTTAAGTTTTTCAGAGTTTGGTCGTCAACAGCATCATTCAAAGCCCATGATAGTTAATTCATTTTCAAATGTGATTCAGAGGCTTATTCACAGGCAGGACAAACCCAGCAATTCAGTTCAGGGTGCATGTACTTGAGTTGTATGGGGAAACAGCTGCTGAAAGGAGATATTTGCCATTAAACCTGGGGTTCCCCAGGAGTCATCCTGCAGCTAATAGAGAGCAGACTTCCAGTAACACAGTCTATCTGCACTGCCATTACCTGCCTCTATTTATCATAGCTCCACAGGCTGAAAATTCCTGAGTGTGCAGAGCTGTTACAGCCTTAGGGACAAATGGACTCAGACAGGGGTTGGGAGCTTATCTGGCCGTGGAAAACCAATTAGCAACCTGGCTTAGCTGCTATTGTTCTCTGTGGTCAGCAGAAGACCTTTTCTACAATGAGCTTGGCAGTGCACAACTTCTTCAGCGAACACCAGAAAGGAACTTTCTTCAGCTGCAAGAAGGATCCTGCTTGCAGTGGGATGGGGAATAGTTTGCTCTTATATGGGGTGGGCTAATTAGATGTGATGAGATGTGTATGTGGCCCGAGGATCCAGTGTAGCTCACTGAGCTATTCTGTGTGATTCTGTGTTAAATCCTTCCAGCTGTCTCTGGGCTGTGACACCCAGTTCATAATCTTTGTGCAAACATCTCTTAGGGCATCAGAGCTCTTCCCACTCACTCAGCTTTCCTGCTGTGTAACCTCAGGCTGGCTGCTTCATCCTGCTGTGGCCTTCACATCCCATTCCTCCTGGATTTCCTGCTTGAGCACTCAGAACACCTTTGGTGTCCACATTATGGGAAATGGAGGACACGTGGCAAAAGGGAAAAGCTTGGCACATCCACATTTTTATAGCCTGACAAATAACTTCTGCAAAGAGATAAAATCTATGCATAGTTCCTGCCATCCCTCTGTGAACAGCCCTTCACAGTTCTGAGCATAAAAAGAAATAAATGGAATGGATCTTCTGCAGCTGTGGGAAACATTGGTCCTATTTTACTTTATCTCCATTCCTTCACTCAGAGTATTGATGTCCATGTGGCTGAAGAGATTCCACTCTACCAGAGGATTGGCCTTACATTAGCAAAGTCTATGTCTGAGGAGAAGTCTGAAGTATCTCCAGGAAAGTACAACCCTTGATGACAGCAAAATAGTTCCTACAGCATTGAAGTCTGGAGTATAGATACATTTTTCTGCACTCCTTTCAGATTAAAGTCGCTTAAATTTAGGGAAAAGAAGGGTTTTTGTAAAGCAGAAAATTAACAGCACATTATAAAAATAGACATCACAGCATCTCCCATATTTTGTGAGATCAATTAGAAGCTTATTAAAAGTGAGAAATAAAAAGTCAGAACCAGGATTCTGTAGATTTCAAAATCTACGAAAGCAGAATAACACATTGCTCAGTTGGTCAGTCAATATTGTTTAAACACTGTTTACACTTGTAACCAAAATACCCTTCTCTGCCTCTTGCTGGAGCCTAAGGGAGAAATATAATATCTACAGAACTAACAGAAAAACACATTTTCAAGAGATCTCAATAGAGGTTTTTACTCACGGCTATTCCTTTCCTTTTTTGCTAAATGCCCCATCTGTCCCATCTGAAATATTCCTGTTTGACTGACCTACCTTGGAATGCACTTTTTTATCCAACGGGTGCTGCTCGAGTATCTTAGCGTGCTGCCAAGAAATATTATTGCCAATATGAGGAGGGGTTAATTGGGAAAGGAATACCAAAGAGCAGGCACAATCACCCCCCAGCTTCTCCTGTTCCCTGGTAAGGGAACAGCTCCTCTGCATGAGCTGGAGGCTTCAAACAGCTGCTCGATCCTGATATGGAGTACTGCTGAAAACGGCTGGAAAAAAGGCAATTCTGCCTCAGCAAGAGAAAGAAATCGTGCAGTTGGAATTTTATTTTGCTGTGGTCAAAGACAAAATAAGTTCTGTAAAAAGAGCCGGTGGCACAGAAATTGGGAAAGGAATTAGGTGTGGGAACAGCAGAAAACTTTGATTTATTTCAGCACATTTCAAGTTAGAACCGTGAAAATGAAAGCAAATAGGAAGGTAATTTTTGCAAATATATACTGTCCTCATAAAACCAAAACTTATAATTTGCTTTGATAGAACTCGCGTGTCCACTCTGGCAATATATAACCCTTAACTCAGGGTTTGGGGTTCGGGAAGGGATGAGAGGGTGGTGAGAACGTCATATCCAGACCCGGCAAAGTAAATGCAATTTAAATATTGGTTATATTCATTCTGTGACTACAAACACAATGAAAGTCTTGCTGCTCTACAATATTTGGACTTACAGGGAGTGGGGGACAGAAGGTAACAGCTCTTTACATGTTCCCTCCCCTGATTCCAGTGTCAGCACTGCAGCCCTGTATGCTCTGTGGCTACAGCTCCATAGGCAGACAGACAGTGTGTGGGTTTTAATCTGCTTTATAGTGACTGCTATTGTGATTTAGCCTTATTCCTCCTCAACACAGTAAGTTGAAACTGTTAAAGGTGGCCAGTATGGTCTATCAGTTGGAAGCACTAAACATTAGGGTTTCAATGTGAAACTGGTGCTCAGGCTGCAGGTTTGCAGGAGCTGGAAGTGTTCCCATCACATGTCATATAGGTCACATAAGAGCCACAACTTCTACTTGGTGGTGCAACTTCTTATTATATAAAGGCCATGTAAATACATAACATCTCATCAGCACCCCAGGGACACAAGATTACATAAGATGGCTCAAAAATGAAGTATTTTACAATTTATCTTTCTGGTTTTGCTCTATTCTTCCTGTGGCCAGACACCAGAGCAATGCATGAATGATAAAGGACCACACAGAAAACCACACAGTGCCTTGGGTGATCTCCAAGCTTGATATTTCACAGTGAACTCCTCTGCACATTCTGATTTCATTTCAGCTGGAGCAGTGTGGCTGCCACCCTTATCTTCCATCCTTTGCATCGGGTACCAAGATGTTACTCTGGTTCCTCCCAGGTAGGAAACTTGAATTAAATGGGATGTAAAAGGTAATGGGATAGATATCTGCAGGCTGAAGGGTTGTTCATCCCAGCTCTTCCCTCTACCACCACAAACAGAAGCCATGGGCTAGCTGGATACACCAGGAGAAACCAGCAAGCCATTTGCTGCTCCCAAACAGCCTCTCGAAATGAAAACCACTGGAGTAATGTAACTGCTCCATTATCCTCCTGACTACCCACCTGTGTTCTGCCTGGGAAAAGCAGATATTCTAAAAGCTATGGAGAGATGGGGCATCAGTAACTTCCACCAGCTTCAGAGCAGATTCACAGAAATAGGTTCCAGTCTTTTCTAGAGAGAAAATGCAAGGCAAATGCATAGACAGCATCATCATTATGGCAAACCAAGAGGTCCACTGGGCATTGCTCCTCAGAAGTCTCATCCCTCTGTATTCAACATGATTATCATGCTGTTCTCTGCATTCCTCACTCACAAGTTCTCTGGTTCCAGAGGTTGCTGCTGTTTGATGCATTTTATCTCAGACATATCTTTGATGTATTTTAGAAGCAAACAGAGGCACAGAAGCGGCCAGAGGAGGACTAGGATTGGGCAAATCCAAAAGGAACCTGGCTATATTTGATTATACACTCAAATTATTTACTTTGAGTTAAAAAAAAAAATCTCGATTGGGTTCATAGACCTTTCCCCTGTATTTTAAACAAGGATTTTTTTTTTTTCCAAAGAATCAATTTTTCCTTCTGTCATTGAAGAAATATGTTATCCTTGCTAAAAGGAGGATAGCAGCCTGACACTAAAATGTGCTTTCTCTGTAAAATAGAGAATTTTTTCTTTTCCTTTCTATATTAAGTCTTCCTGCTGAAACATACTCCTTGGATTTTTCCACTGTCTCTAATTAATTTCTTCCTTTTTCCTTCCCCTTTCTCTTCCAGCTCCCTTCACACACACCAAGAACATGCAAACTCTGTAATGAGCATGACCAGACTTTCCACTCAAGGAAGCTTGTCTGGGTTTGAGTTTATCTAAAAAAAATTTCTCCTTTCTTCTAGCAAAATATAGAGACCGTGTTGTCATCACTATCGGGAAAAACATAAGACACGATCACTTTCACAAATTATACTAGGAGGGTAAAAATAGGGTGCAGGGTTTTTTGCTTTGTTCTCAATTAAAATATTTACTTTTTAACCTAAACACAAATTAATTGCAGCAGTTTCTGAGAATTTAGAGCTCCCTTTTGCTACCTCCTTGGAAAGTTAGGGGAATATAGTAGGTAAAAAAAAAATAAAAATATTTTAAGACCTAAAAATGACCAACTGCGAAATCCACTTTTGGATCCTGAACTTAGTCATTGATCCATGGGATACAGCACATGTGAGGAGACTCAGCACCATCTGCCCTTGGAGCCCCATTTAGTATCGTACTGACAACCCAACCCTTCCCTCCCCGGTGCCTCAAGGTGAGGAGCTCCTACATGACAACTTGCACACCAAACAACATAACACCAAATGATCACTCCAGGCAGCAGAGGCACAGAGCATCTGGTGTAGCCACGAATTCACAGTAGACTTAATCCGGGTTTTTTTTTCTGTAGACCCCCTCTGTTCATCCCAATGCTACAGGTACGTTCCTGGCAGCTGGAGATGAGCAAGAAATCACCCAAACACTCAGGTAATCCATCTTAGCTTGCTTAGGTGCACAAGGACATCCTAGCAAGTTAAGATGAATTACCTGAAGGTTTGAAGTGAAAGCATATTAGTTAAACTGCATTAAACTCCCGTGAAGACGCTCTTACTTTCTGCCTCATGTAATCAGTTTAAATGATATATTAAGAAGCATTGCTACTAATTACTCTGAAAATTATGTGACCTGGAAATCAAATCCACTTCATGTTCTTAGATATGAAGATATTCATCTGATTTTAATTAATTTATTTCTTTCAAAGCTTTCATTTATTCCTATTTCAATGTTTCTGCTTTGAAACTGTATCTCTGAAGTGTGATGCATCCAAATGATTTCACAGTGCTCCTGTATTTTGGTTATTGGAATAAGGCTAAGGAGAAGGGAGAATAATAAAGAGGTGAGAGATGTGTTTAGCAACACAAAGAAGTTACCTGTTGAATGATAATTGGACACACCTGACTGTAACAGACAAAATGTCCACAAAAATTATTGGACCAGATATATTTATCTGGAACCACTGTGGGGGTTTTTGGATGAAGCAGCTTTATTCCACTGCTTATCTACCATATGGGCAGAGTTGATAATGCTGGTTGAAGGCTGTTGCTCTGCAAATTTCTGCCTGCTCTCTCATTAACGAGTCACAGTGGTGATCAGAAGAAGCCCCAGTCACTCCATTCCAGGGCTTGAACATGAACCTTGTGAACAAACTGTAGCACTCCTGGGTATTCCAAATGTGGGAACACTTCAGGTCTGCCAGACCACGCACTGGAGACAACAGAAACCCAACTCCAGGCTGCAAAGGTATGATCTCACAGAATGGAGATCCAGAACATGTCGAGACAGACATCAAAATCAGACCTGTGTTTTATAGAGCTCCAGCCCAAATCAGGCAGTAGCTGCTCAGTGCCTGGAGACTTTTTTCCATTACTCAGGTACAGTTTATGTCTTGCTGAAGGACTCCACGGTGTTGCAAGTTTGTCAGTGTAAA
>NW_020897720.1:10100642-10131788 GCF_003984885.1 Neopelma chrysocephalum
CACTCTAACAATGAGTTTTACCAGCAGGAATGTTTGTAGAGAGCTAATTTCAGAGTGGCAAGCATATTTGCAAAAACCCACTTGCAAGTTTGCTTATGCATGTATCTGTCATAGAAATATTTGCATATTCATCCAAATAAAGAGATAGGAAAATACTATGAGGCTTGTCTGGCCAGCCAAAACTAATGAACCCAAGGCTCATTGTTAGTAAAGGATTTTTAAATCATGTAGAAGTCTGTGATGAATAAGGATGAATATGATTCGTTTTAAGCATGTTAAGTGTGCTCCTGAATGGAATTTGCAGGGAAGAGTCACTCGGTAGTTGGAGGCTGTCTGTCCCCTCCAGTCAAATGCCTGGAGCACTGGGGACATTTGGGTCTCTTGTCAGTTGTTCTGCAAGCAGCAAGGCTTAACACTGGACAAATTGTTGCTTCTTAACTATTCCCCTAATGCTTCTCAAAAATAAATAATTTTAAGAGACGTAAAAAATGTAAGGGAGGGGGAGAGGTGACTAATAAGTTGCACGAAATAAATAGTCAATATTTATTTGCATGAGAGATTGGATATGGAAATTTGCCAGCATCTCTGATGGTGCTTGTGCTGTGGCACTGCAAAGAACTATCCATAAAACTCCGCATTTAGTGAGCGTGAAGCATCCATCCTTCTGATTAATTGTGATGAGAAAAAAAGGCATGAAAGTCAATGGATGAACTCTCTTTCTACTCAGGAGTCTCTCAGTGTCAAGCTTGGGCTGTGGGATCAAATGGATAAAACAGTATAGTTTGGTTTTACGTTGCTTAACTTTGTGAAATAATCAAGGAATTGAAGTTAAAGCAGAAGAAATATATGAGGAAAAAGGATAGTCCTTGTTATACTGCAGGACAAAAAGATGTGAGAGAACTTAATAACATTCTACTAGACTGAAAAGGATTACATAAATACACAAAAATTGAATATGGAACTATCTGTTAAAGGCAATAATCTGCGTGCCAGAATTAGAAAGTTTGTGGTCTTCTAATTGCCAGAAGACAGAGAAGGGAAAAATGAACACTCTTTCTTTCCCTTTTTCTTAGTGTCTTTCTGTCAGCTTATCCTGTTAGTCTTGTGGTAAGTAAATGGCCCAGCTGGAGGAACCTCCTCTGTGGTCCCCTGTTTGTAAATAAAGGATTTAAATACTGCCATTACACTAAAAGAATATCAGTATTCAATTGAATTACTTCTTTAGCCAGCAAATCAATAATTAAGGTAATCTTCTCAGCCAGAGAGTCAATTTCGAAGACACATATTTCTTCTTTTTTTGTCAAAACATGTTTCTGTTTAAAAATTCTGTTTTAATGTAATTGTACATTTGTATGCAATTCTGTTGATTTTTATTAGATTTTCCCAAGGAAAAATATAGAACTTAAGCACTTTGACAATGTCAAAATATTCAATTTGATTTCAAATGAATATTTTGATCTTTGGGGGTTTGAAATGACATTTCATTTTGCAAATATATTGTGTATTATCAATCATGAGATAATTATAACACTAAAATTAAATAAAAATCCAGGCGACATTTTAATTTTATTTTGAAATAGAAGATTTTCGTAGCCCCACAGCAGTACTTTTTCCCAATTTCAAGGAAATTTCTGAAGTCTTCTTTTCCCTCAGACTCATCCAAAGGTTTCTTGAGATGATGCAATGCTCTTCAGAGATGCCCAGCTAATTTCACTGGCATGATGCTGCTCGGGAGCAAGACAAGCCAGGTTCACATGCAAGTGAGAACAAAGCACCCATGACAAAGAGCAGCAGCACCAGCTTCTGCTCCAGAATTTGGGCTTTGGAAGGCTGGAGGTGTTTTAGTGATTCCTAGAAGGAAACAAGCATTTGATTCCAGACCTGCTGAGATGTAACCATGGGTATCCTTATTCAGAGAAAGAGACTCTGGAATCACTGGGGCTTTGTGAGCCTTCTCTTTCCATCCTTTCCCCTGCTGCCTTTGAGACTTTTCCACTGATTTATTACCAGAGGAGCAGCCTCTGGGTCTCTGCAGACCATGCTGGTTTCACAGTAATCAATTCTGCAACATGCTGTGTCTAAAACTCAGAAACTCAACTTCCTTGGACTAGACACATCTCCTTTATTGCACAAATTTCAGCTTGAAGAGTTTATTCTGAGAAGAGAACACTTGGAGTATGCCATGGGTTTGTTAAATCCGTGGTCTGGTTCTGCTCCACAGGGTGGGAGTCACTGCTCTGAATGTATTGCTGCACTAGACAAGCATCACAGCTTAAGTATTTATTCCTGAGTCTATTCAAATAAATCTTGGTGTTGTGGCAGAACAGAGAATGCCAGACAGTTAAAAAATCAATATTTTATCACTTGACAAAAGCACAAGATCAGAAGGGAATGAATCCAAGACGACCTTATTTTAAAATCTAAATTAATTTTGCAAATAATTTGGGGTCTTCATTTATTCAGCACTGGTTAGGTGTACACAAATGGTGGGTATGTATACATATCTATCACCTAGAAATTGGAAAAGAACAAGCAACAGCATTTTCCTATAACCCACCTAAAATTTTAAAGCTCTTAAACATCCGTGCCATGTCCACTGCGATAGCCATGGTAACGTCTGATCGGAATGCTGGTCCTCAGCACTGTACCTGGGGACATTCTCGTTGCAGGAGGCAGGGATGAATTAAGGATGAACATAATGGACCTTTTCCAGTTCTCTTTGTCTGCCTTATTCATCATTAAATCACCTGATGTTTGTCTCCAAAGCCAAAACCTCAGACTAACCCACAACCACTGCAAAAAACCTCTGGAGTTCACACTGTGTGGGAGCATTCGTATGTGGGCAGGTGAATGGAATGTACAGAATTCACCAAATTCAGCAATCCTTGGTATTAACCATGTCTAATTGGAAACATTTCATTCATCTTTGATCTTAATTGCTTTTTGAAGGTAGCAGCCCAAATGCCTACTGTCAGAACACGGGCTTTAGAGTCCAGGATCGAGTAGGATAAATCTGTGTCTCAGCTGCCTTTGATTTTTTATGTCCCTGATTTAATAGCAGCACCCCCATCCACCCACTTCCTTGTTCTGTTCTAGCCCCAGTGTTCCTCTCGGATCCCAGCAACTTAAGCAGAATGGAAGCTGCAAAGAAGAGGGGATGGAGAATGTATATTTTTAATTAAAAAGTGTTCATAAGCATTTAAAATCTTCATTAAAAAAAAAAAGTCCCAGAGCTATAATTCTAAGATCAGCATAGTAAGGGAAATGCAAAATCTCAAATATTAAAATATTCTCTCCTCATTTCCCTCCTTCTAATAATAGTTAAGTGTGCTAAAGTCTACAGGGATGTCCATCTGTAAAAAGAATTATGCAGCCTCCCGGTGGAAACTTATTATTTTGAAAATTTGGATTCCACTGCTCATCTGTTTTCTTAGACACTATTACAAGTAACTCAGCTGGATTCATCACTGTGTTGGAACTGATGGGATGTGCCTGATTGCAGCATCTTCCATGTGGGATTGAGAGTTTAGGTTCATTTTACCCACCCGTAGAGAGTTTCTTATTTTCTTGCTCCAAGATACATCAAGAATGATTTGAAAAGCAAACACACAACAGCAACAACAACCATAAAATCCCTCTGAAATCAGACACTTTGATCTAAGTGCCTAGACTGTTAAGAAGATAATCTCTCAGAACAAAGGGAACAAAAGAAATCTTTGTGAAATGAAATGGTTGTTTTCTAGAAATGACAAAGGGAGCGATGGTTGATCTCTCAGCTCCTAGCAAGGACATGTTTACTCTTGGGGTAATACTAATTATCCTACAGGCTTCTGTAACTCTGTACAAAATGTATGCTCAGAAAGCTTAGTTCAGTAGTTGACTTGTGCCTCAGTAAATTTGGCTTCTATGTCTAGTTTATTACATATATCTCATGATTAAAGCAGGTTCTAACATTTCATCATTTCAATGCCATGGCCATTAACAGAGTATTGCTCCCTTTGGGCAAAAAACCCACCTATTTCTAGGCAGGTCCTATTCTGCATTTTAAATGAAACACTGCAATGGGGTCTAATCTCTCCTCAGACATCTACAGGTCACTCCTACATGTCCTCCTTATTTCATAGGGCGCAGTAAAATTCAGATGTTACTTTATCACATTGTCATGTCAATAGTTGTTACCATTTTTTGATGGGCTGTGTAACAGTTATCATTCCACATTATTATGCCGGAATTAAAACTGGAAAACCCGGTTTCATGAATTTCTGGGGAGGAGACAATATCAGAAATTGTAGATTTTGGTAAAGAAATGTCTTCAGAGAAATGGAAAACATAAAATCTTTCTTCAGGGTAAGAAGACTGATTA
This sequence comes from Neopelma chrysocephalum, assembly GCF_003984885.1. NCBI lineage: Eukaryota > Metazoa > Chordata > Aves > Passeriformes > Pipridae > Neopelma > Neopelma chrysocephalum. The sequence goes on from NW_020897720.1 coordinate 10,105,006, forward strand.
TTTTACTGAGATTAATATTATTTCATTCAAGCAGTGGAGTGCTGAATGAGGAATGTATTACTCCAGTCTCTGCCCTCTCATTTTAAACTCCTTTTTTAGTACTTTTGACAGAAATAAAAACTTGTGCTCTGAAAGGATGTTAGTTGTAGCACCTACTAATATTTGGTCTTTACTACCCAAAATGGACATCTGGGAGCCTGGAGCACAGGAATAGGAATGCATTTCACAAAACACACATAGGTGCCTTAAACCAGGCTAAAAAGGGAAGTTGCTGATAGCAATAGGAAATATAATAGAATCCAGTTTAATATATCACCTTTCAAGTTCCACATATCCCAAAGAGCTTTACAAAGTAATAAGTTAGGAAAAGGTAGCAGTGGCATAGCAACTCCATAAATAAATACTGTGGCTATTATTCAGTTTAGCAATAACTCATGCTTTTTAGACATTAAGAGCTAGATTTAGCCTAGTTTTCCACCAGCCATCATCCAGGCCTGGGGTCTCTCAGGGGGAATTTCAAGCCACTGAAGACAGATGCACTAAATAAAGAAATCACATTTTCCAAAAAGAATATGATCCAAAGAGTTACTGGAGTTGGTGAAAGAATGAGAAGTCTCATGATTTCATATTTGAACCAACCCATGGTTCTGTGATACAAATGAGATCCCTGAGGATAACTGGAACTGAAAGATTACGTGTGCCTATGAGCAGAGAGCACCTGTGGAAGCAGTTACCTCACTGGTTCTTAATGGACCCCTTCTTTCAAGAGGTAATGGAGACACTCTGTTAGCTTTCATCTCCATGAATAATAATTCTAAATTTAGTCTTGACTGTGTGAAGGCTTGTGGAGTTAACGAATTGCTTGTCAAATCTCTTGTGAGAATGAAAGGCAGAGAGGAGGGAGAGAGGACACAACTGGGTATGGGCCTTCTGCACGAGCCGTGCTGAGCCCTGGTGGAGCCCATGCCCCGTGTCAGGGCACTCAAACACGGGCTCACTTTCCTGTGCTGGAGCACTGACCACCAAATGATGCTGTGCCGGATCTGGGCAGAAGGATACACATATGATATTGTCTTCATTAGGTTCAAGCCATTCATGACCCACCTGTCTGTGGTCACATGCAAGTCCTTTGTCCTGTCTGAGTGTCTCAATCAGCCCAGGATAATGCCACAAAGCAGAGTTGGCCTGACCAAAAGCCAGATGCTGCATCAGTCCTGCCTTTCTCCTTTGAGCTGTGCTTAATGATACATCATGCCTATGTCACCATTATGACAATTTACTTCCTGCAGAGTGTAAATTCTCTTCCCTGGAGAGGGAGGACTGTAGGCTGTGCTCAGAGAACAAGAGCCATCTGCAGGTTGTCCACCCTCCCCCTTCCCTATGAGATCAGGAATTTGTACATTCTTCCTGCTTTTCCCCAGGCTGAAGGAATTACTCCTTTGGCTTCTCCAAGGATGATCCACAAACTGGGTGACATATGGTCTGGCACAACAATGCCAAATATGCAGGAAAGCAAAACTCCATGAGATTATCTCCATGAACAGAAGGAAGTTACACATAAGGCTCTATTAGAACTGAGTTTTCTGCATCCCTTTAGGGACTAAAATCTAAATGAAGGATAAAGGAACTTCAGAGCTTTTTGTGCATCAAGGAGCTGCATGAGAAGACAAGGCTGGGCCCAGAGGTTTGTGGGTGCACCCATGTGAGTCACAGAGCCCCGTTCCCAGCTCCCTGGGCATACCTGCAATGCAGCCTTGCAGTGGGCTCCCTGCAGGGATGGGGGAGGATTTGGCCAGCAGAGCATACTGATGGAGCTCCTGAATATCTCAATGATGGTGGTTGTGATGCTGAGTTGGAAAGCTGGAGCCAATGACAGCTGTCCTGGAACAATGGGAGGAGGAGAAGGAGAAGAGCAGAGGGAATGAGGGGAAGGTGACTGCCACCGTTTTTTTGTTACATCTAGGGACTAAAAATAAAATTAGAGCCTCTTCACACCAGCCCTTCAGTTCAACCCTGCCACAACACTGCAGTGTGCCTTCAAATGACTCATTTAGAAAGTTTGGGGATTTGAGAAGCATTTAGAAATCCTGGGGTTTCCTGAGGCAGCAGAAGTCTCCCAGGGCCCCATTATTCATCTCCTCCCCTTAACTGGCTCTTCTGTCAGCTTAGCTTCCTCTATTTTCCAAATCCCCTCCACAATCCTAAAATGGCTAGCAAGTTAGGAGCATCACAGAAGGTGTGTTTGTCCCTTTAATTTATGTAAAACCAATTGTTGCTTCTCTGCAACATGATAAGGGAGCTAAGATGCAAGAGGTTAGAAACAAATTGAGGGCATCCCCTGCCTTTTCCAGTCTGCTGCACTGAAAAGCTGGAATCCATTACCCAGCACACCTACAATATCTCACATTCCCACACAGATTAATTTTAGGTTGGTCGGCTCATTGCCTTTACACCTTGTGTGCAAGTGTAAAACTTGATCTACAGTGTTTAAATTTAAACAGTCTGTATTGCCAGTTTCTGCAACGGTGCTGATAGGCACAGAGGATTGTCAACAAACAGGCACATCACTTTTATTTCCAATCCAAACACAGTGTTCTTCCTGACTCCCTCCTCTTAACCCTTAAATATGGTGGTGTTTTGTTTTTTTTTTTTCAAATGGCAGGCTGCCAATGTTGTGTGGAGATTCGATTTCTATTTCAGAATCCAAAAGGGAATTCCTGTGATGCTGGAGAGGAGGATGAATTAAAAACCCACAGGTGTAGGATGGGGTATATTGCATTGACTGGAGAATTATTCTATTTGATGAGAAATCTGGAGGTTTTGTTTAGTTCCAGAATATATACCGAAGACCTTTTGAACGTAAAAGCCAAACTGAATGGAGCTGGTGCAGGTATGTTTTAACTGGAGGACATGTGCTGGTGCCCCATTTGGAAAAAGGATGTGTAAACCCAGACAGCTCTTAACTACAACTTCTGTAATTGCAGACCTGAGCCTGAACCATGCTGCTCTTTGAATATAAACTACTTTTGATCCAAGCTCTTCCCTCTGGGGCAAGAGGTTCACTGCAAGCCAACTGCAGCACCAGGCAGGCACAGCCAGCTGGCCCGTGGCTGCAGCAGGGTTTAAAGCAGAGTGTGGCTGGGGCTGTGTACTGGAAGCTGGATATATCTACAAGTACTCTAGTTTTTACTAGATTGCACATGAGGACTGCACTATCTGGAAGCTTTTATCCAGTTTGATTTTTTTCTGCCTAAGTGAAAATCAGCTTAAAGCCCCAAAGAAGCATGTATCCCAACCTAAGGAAAACAGGTCCTTGTCCCCTGTGGCCTGCACTTACTCTCACAGGCTTCAGTATGGGGTACTAAAAAGCAAAGCAGAACATCCAAGTTTCAATCCCTTCATGATGGGGCAGGATATCAATGAAACAAAGTTATCTAATTTCTTCTTCTTATCCAGGCACAAGGCAGAGTGTGACTTTCGTCCTGGGGATGTTTCATGGCAGATTCATCTGTAACCTGCCTGAAACGCACATCTCAGCTGCACCTCTGTCTCTGTCTTGTGGGACCTGGAAGTCACCACGTGGGAAGGTCTCCTGGCTGTAGGTGTTGCACAATAAGGAGCATGCAGGTCTGTAGACACTGCTGTCACAGCAGTTTACTGCAGCAATAGCTAAATTAGTTTTAAACTAACTGGTCTGGGATTTAGTAGGAGAGAGCAATTAAGGCAGGATGGAGTTTAGCAGAGTAAATGATCCCTCTCTACTGCTGAGACCTGATATTACCCCTACTCAAGCTATTAAAAACATAGCAACCCCTAGGACTCCCCCAGGCCTTCACAGACACCTGCAGTACATCTGTTCCTTAGATTTAGGAATGTCTACAATAAAAAGAACTCTGGTTCCCCACAGCATGGACAAATGCATTGCTTTGCTTGCTGTGCACAAAGGAGGGCAACGGACATTATTTCCTGAGCAAGTTTTCCATCATCTTTCCTTCCCCACCCCTGCTGCGGTGCCTGCTAATACCTGTGATCATTAGCCATGAAAATGGCACCCATTTGTCTCCTTCTCCACAGTGCCCAAAGTATATTTGGACTCTGGCCAACAGGAGCAGTGATTCCATGGACACGTTGCACTGCCTTAAGTGTGTATTCATCAGTGCATGTTAATGCAATTACAAGCCCAAATGAAGCTTGTTCCCCTTTCATAAAGAGTTTCAGCCCTGTGCTCCTAAATCAGCAATCTCTTAATTTTTGATAAAAGAAAGGGTTTCTTTAATAGGAAGATGCAGTTTTCTTCCTTTTATTATTCTGTTTCTTCAACTGCGTGTGATGCTAAATGTCTTTAAATAGCCATTTAGCCACCCACAGAGAGAAACTAGGTTTACAAATTTCCTTGTTGCATAGTTTTGCTACGTGTGCTCCCCAGAGTATTGGCATTTTGTTTGTTTTCCTGCTTAGAGAAACGGATGGATCCAATTTGCAACCCCAACAAAACTGAATAGAAGTTAATTCTCCCCCTGCCCCCCTGTTTTTACAGTCTGGTTTACTGGAGATAAAAAAAAAATAAGAAGAAAATCAATGAGAGTCAGAAGATACAGTGTACAGAGGAGAAATGCCAAAGGAGTGCTTTTATTGCAAGAGTAAACCTGAAAAGGAGGATACATTTCTTGTGAATAAAGGAAAATAAATGAGAATGACAAGAGCAATGAAAGGTCTACGTAAGATGACCCTAGGGAAATACTGAATAAGCTGAGATTTTTTAGCCTGAAGAAGAGATACAGAGGCACAGCACAACAGCAGTTGTCCTTTAAGGAGGCAGGGAGCAGTACCCTCCCAATATCCACACTGGATAGAAATGATGGGCTTACACTGTAGCAAGGCAGATTTAAGACAGAGATTAGGAGTACAGGGACAACAGAGGTGAAGATAGTAATGACAGAAGCTTGGGGACCACCCCAGAGAAGGCACAGAGACCCCACCATGGCCACCCTGGGCACAAGTTCACACATTTGCCAAGTGTAGGAGCAATCTACAGGGAAACTGCTAACATTATCCTCCTGCTTTGGTAGGAATCTCTTACTGAAATGATTTATTTTTTGTCTCCCTAGGGGAAGGAAGAACTGGGAGGCTGCCTGTGCCCCGTAGATGCAGCTACACTCTCCTTCACAGAACTCTTCCCCTGCCACCCTTTCCACCTGTGCCCCGGCACTTTCTGTCTCTGCCATTCATCATCCAGAGTTAAAAATTCAAGGGTTGGTTTTGATTATCTTATTACCATGGTGACCAGGATGACTTTCATGCCCATCTGCGCATGGCAGGATGCTGCAAACCTTTACTTCAGTGCAAACCAGGAGAATTGTTATCTGTTTCTCTCCTCACAACTTAGTGCCACCTCTGTGCAGGAGCACAATACAGTTATCTATTAAGCACCAGGTTTTTAGGGAGCACCAAAAAGTCAGGATCTGCACAGCTGTCTTTTGTTTACCAGATGGAAAGCAAGATTTCGGTTTGAACAAATGTTCCCTAAAACCCCAAATGGCACCAAACCCAATCTTTGTATTTAGGGTACTGCAAAGGAGAACACGTTGTCATGTAAGGAAACATGTAACCCCAAATGGAGCTCAGGCGAAGACTTTCATTAAAGTACAGTAGAAATCCAAAGAGATAACTGAAAAAAAAGGATGATTGAAACATTAAAGAAAAATAATCAGGATTGAACTAAAATCTGGGAGATGGGTAGGACTTGGGAAACAGCCTCCAAGCAGAGCTTAGAGCAAGGGCTTTAAGATCTGTCTTTCTTCATTTCATTATTGTTAATGGAATCTCCCATGTCCAAATGAAAGACTAATTTAAGTCTTACTTAAATATGCCTTGAGTCATTTCTGTGCATTTAAGTCTTAATTAATCTTCTTTAAATCTTTTTGTCACTTCCTTTGAAAGGAAGATGAGTTTAATTAAAGGAACTGTCAACTTTATTTTAGTCTTAAGAATTTTTTGTGGTAACTTTGAAAGGTTTGGTCATTATTGCAGACTAAGATCTAGTAGATTAAATGTTCCTGTATCTTAAGGACATGTCAGTCCACCACTTAGAATATTTTCATTGTGCTCAAGTACAACGTTTGGACTGACTCCAAGGCTTTGTTATGAGAAGAAATACTAAGATTTTAATTATAGCTGCATTCAGGAAAGATCTTTCATTTAACACATCCTATTTTTTTTACTCTTTCAGACTGAACTATGATGTATAGACACTTCCTTCAGATGGTTTCAACTTGGATAACACTAGCTCCTTCTCCAAAGAATGAGGAGAGCTGTGCTTGAGCTCGTATGGACAGGGATGCACATAAGATCCTCTTTTTCTGGTGTAACACCATTGAGATTTATGTTGCTTATGCCCTGGGTAATTTCATCCAACCAACTGTCAGTGGGAGGGATTCAGGACGTGAGAGCAGCCTGCAGGTTTGCAATAATCCACTCCCAAGCAGGGGCATGGAGCCTCACAAGGAAGCACAGCACAGCTCTGCATCTGCCACAACAGCTTTGATGCTGTGGGAGGTGCTGAGGTCTGGGTCTTCAACCCCTCTCACCCCTCACATCAGAAAACTGTCAGATTTATGTATGGGTTTAAAAGCATGGTTTCACCACTGCACTCTGGAAAGCTGCTGGCTCTGCTGCAGTCTCACTGTGCCATGCAGACCCAAAAGGGCAAAAGTGTATTACTACGGAGGAGGGGCTACATATTTTCATGGACAAGTAGGTTCCAGTCTAAGCAAGATGTTTCAAGAGATGCAGCTGGAAAAAGAAAACTCCTTTTTTACAGCAGCAGCTTGTTTCACCCAGCTCCATGGGAGAATTTCATCAGGAGAGAGGAACAAGGAAGTGTTGGGAAGAGTCATGGAGATGGATGCAAAAGGCACAGATGAAAACTGCTTACTGTTACTGACCATCTAATTGGGAATTTGCTTCGATCAACTGCCTTCAAAGCCTGGGAAGTGCCCATAGCTGCCTTCCCTGGTCCTCTTTTCCTGCTCACTGAGGAAATGGGGCATAAATCCCCAGCTCTACAGGGCTGCCCCTTCCTTTCTTGTGGGCTCATTTCTGCCTCCATCACCTGGTAACATTTGTCATTTCCAGCTTTAGCCAAGCAAATTCCAATCCACTCTTGTTTACTTTTGATTGCTTTGTCTTTAATGTAGCATACAAGGATTTCATGTGCTTCTGTTTCATCAATGTAATTCTTTTGTTGCTATGGCAATCAGCTTCAATTTTCTTTCGTTCTGGCAATTGTATTTTTATAGTCTCCTGCTCTCAAAGAGATAAGCTGCCTTGTATATCACACAGACACTAAGTATTTTCTCTATATAGACACAGCCAACCTTTGCTTTAAGATCGTTGCTGTTATTTGTGAGAGTAGTTTACTGCTGCTGATGTCATTTTTATTCCTTTCTGTGGGGTCTGTTTCAAATAAGAGATTTGCTCAAATTTACTCATCTGTTCTACTGCTGAGGAAACGCAGTGGTGTAAGAGGTGCACTCCTGCAGGCACTCAGTGGCTGTGGAGAGAACACATTCAAGCCCTGGACTTGACAAGAGAGATGAGCACAGTGGTTTCAGCAGATCAAGAATCACCATAAATTAGAGCTGATTCATTTAATATATTGAGAATAACACGGGGGAAAAAAAAGTTTTGAGGAAAATAATTTCTCAGACTTACCGATGAAGATTGAATTTTCAAAAATATCATAGGAAAATCTTTTTGGGCACTCCATCACCTTGGGTCACAGAAAGAAACACTGCCTTGTGATGGATAGCAGGGCCTGATGATAGGGGTGCTGCTGGGCAAACCTTGCTATGGGAGAAAGCCAGCCCTAAGGCCAGACAAGTCCAGCAGCACTGGATGGTCCCACTTCCCTCCAAGTCACTAGATAACCTGCTCTCATTCATCCACCTTGAGATAATATCTGAATTTTCTGAATTTTAATAGCTAAACCAAAATTTGTGCACACATGCAAAGCAGAACAACAAATCCATTCACCACTTCCCATGGGCAGACAGGTGTTCAGCCATCCCCAGGAAAGCTGGGCTCCATCACATGTAACTGTAACTTGGGAACACAAAACAAATAGCAGCGCTCCGAACTGCCTCCCTTTTCTGCTTCTTCTCCCATCTTTATACACTGAGCATGACATCACACAGCCTGGAATATCCCTTGGGTCTGTTGGGCTCAGCTGTTCCAGCTCTGTCCCCTCCCAGCTCCTCGTGCACCTCCAGCCTCCTCGATGGTGGGGTGAGGAGCAGGAAAGGCCTTGACTCTGTGTAAGCTCTGCACGAAAACAACTAAAACATCCCTGAGTTATCAACACTGTTTCCAGCACAAATCCAAATCACAGCCCCATACCAGCTACTATGAAGAAAATTAACTCTATCCCAACAAAACCCAGCACACATCTGTATAAATATATATGCACCAAGACCTACTCCTTGTCCTAGGGAGAAAGTGGGAGGATCCAAGCACAGAGAGACTAAAAGGTACAACAAGGTCACACAGGGAAAGTGTTGCAGGGATAGAAATTAAATTGAGATCTCCCATGTCCCAACCATCCTGAGTCAAATATACAAATGGCTAATCAGCACATTTTTTGCAACCTGCTGATGCATTTGAAAATCTGTGCCTATTTTTTTCCTCCCCTCAGAAAGCTTGTGCCATTCATTGTTAAGCTCTGGAAATGCTCCATGCTTAAGTTATCAAGTCTGTCATCTCTTCAGCACGGTAAAACCAGCCTCCTCACTATCCTCTCTACCAGGCAGAGGGTGGAATAGGAGACAGAATTAACAAGGAGTCATTCTGCCAACATGCTGAACTACGTATTGCATTTGTTAGGCCATATGGCTTTGTGATCATCCCTAATGAACATTAGGTAGCACTTTAAATTGGATAGTGTATGAAGGATCAGAATCTGAGAAATCACACCCACTTGTCTCTGCAGCTTCCCTGGGGCACACCATGGTTCTTCCCCGCTGACAGCCGTGACTCCCACGCACACCAAGCCACTGAAAATGTCATGGCATGACAAAGTGGACACAGGAATCGACGCTGGCTGGATTGGTCCCATTCCCAGCAATTTAGAGTGACGGGGCTTTATTATTTGATAAGCCACAGTCATAATATGCCAGAAGATGGCTGTTTATTGGAATGAAATCCATTATAAATGGCACAGAAGCATTTTTTTCCCCCAACAAAAAAAAACCAAAACCCAAACTTGCACTCCGGATGCAGGGAATAAATCATGCCATCCCTGGGGAGGAGATTTGCCTCAAACAATCAGGCTCCCCAGGATCGCCAGTCAGAAGTGGTTAGTGTAGGGTAGCACTGCTGTGTGTGCCTGCTCCAGAAGAACGTTCCCTGTCGCTTTGGAAGAGAAGGGGCTGCACCAGATGGCAAATAATTAGAAATGGAGCGCTGAGAAACTGATTGAAGATCTGTTGAGTGAATAGTATTTTATAGGTTTGGCAGATTTAATTTTTTTTTAATACAGTTTTGTACTTTGCAAAGTAGCTGCTTTCCTCAACACCCAGGGGCAGTGGAGGTGTAGTCCACTTCCCCAGACACCACCTGAAATAACTGACATTAGTTAATAGCCAAGAGAATTGGACACTTTCAGATTGTGAGTTTAACCCCACTCTAAGACAGGGACCTGAATCCAATATTTCTAAATCCCAAATGGATTTACGCAGCTACTGATGTGTTCCAAAACCAGGAACATACTTTCCATGCTGAGCATACAAACATGTGCAGGGTCCCACTGCTGGTGATCCCATTCAATAGGGAATTGTATTTAGAGAAATCTCTGGGAGTCCTCACACTGTAGAGCTCTGGATTAGGCAGTTGCAGCATTTAAAGAAAGATTTTCTACATGTATAACCTGTGGCACAGTTTATATTTCAAGGGATTTGCATATTTCTGGATACTGGATGGCTCATGAATGCATTCCAAGTGGAAATGGAGACTCATAGCCAGGATTCTCCCTGGCCATGAGTGCATGTAATATGGGGATACATGCACATGACTGGAGTTATTGGGAAAGGCTGCTCTTGTTTCTTTTAAGGAAATCCACACCCATCACTATCCATTGCTAATTTTCTTCACTTAGAATTTACCAAATGAGTGACCACCATCTCAGTGATGCCTGTTCATTTTAGTGATTTAATCATAAGTGGTTGAGCTTCCATCTGTCCAAGTGAAATAATGACAGAAGTGTAAGATACAAACTTACTTCCTACTCCTCTCCTCAAAATTATTCCTATAAGTGGCTCAGTTCTTCAGAAAAGGGAACATTTCATTAGTATTTATTTTCTGCTTAATATAAATCCATGAAAAAAAAATGGGAAGACTCACTAACTGGTACATCATGACTGTCTATGGTGGGATGAAATATTATCTCATTGCCCTGAAAATGCAGGTAAACCTTATTGCTCACTGGATAATGACTGCCTTAGTTCAACCAGCTTCTGAACTTGGTAGGAACTTTAATGACTATTTTTGAATCTTGTTTGAAAGATTGCTTTGTTCCTCTTTTGTTCATTGTTCCCTCCACAAATAGGAATTGTCAGGTTTGGAACTAATTGTTTCCCTGATGGAGAAACAAAGTTACTGATGAAAAAAAAATCTTTGTGAAAGTTTCAGTGGAAAAATAATTTTCAAAATCTTTTGATATTTCCCATCCCAAGACTTTTCACCTACACCTCTTAATTTTATTGAAAAAGTGAAGGAAAGTGAAGGAAAATTGAAGTTTTACTCACTACTATGCAATTATATTACCCAGACTTTGGTTCCAAGTGCAAACACTGTAATTTTGCTTTTATGATTTACTGCCAGGCTCTTTGCTTGGTTTTGGTTTTGTTTTACTTAAGGTGGTTTAGGAGACTTTTGTAGTAATAATTACTCAATGTCATGTTAAGCTTTCATGCAATCACACTTGTAATATTTTAAGCTTGGTTCATCTTCCCAGTTATTGCACTGCATTGATCTGTGCAAGCCAAGTTCAGAGCTTTAGTGTTTTTATCTCTCAATTCCCTGTAGAAAAGCCTCACATTTTAAAATCATTTCCTGTGGCCTCGGGGAAGTAATGGATTTATAATAGTCTGAGTACAAATGCACACCATCATTTAATAAGTGTATAAGGACAACTCATGCAGACTGGGGGTGTTGAGGGTACATCCTGACATACCTGCAATAGGTAGAAGAATGTGAGAGCAGCAACCAAAGACAGCTCATGCAGCAAACATCAGCTTTTTCTCTGACCATGAATTGTCAGAGAATACTGATCTGTTCTGCAGATCTTTGCTACATGAAAATGTTCCCATCCTCATTTTTAAAGCAAAACAACCGTTACTCAAAAACTCCCCAGTGACCATATGCACAATCCAAGAGCCCCTGAACTGGGCTGCTGAACTGGGACTGCGATGCTTTTTCTGGGAAAAGAAACTGTGGTCCCTTTTTCCTTCCATGTTCCCTCTGCAGATGCAAATGACTCACCTGAAGCTCTGCTCTGATGCTGTCTCTCCCTGCTGCCTTTGCTGTTTGCATTCCTGCCAAGTATCTCTCTGTATCCGATGGAGGTGAGTCAGCTGAGGGCACTGCCGGGCACCTCAGGTTCATGTGCTGGTGACACCCTGATCACCTCACTGACTGTGAAAGGTGCCTTAGGACAATCAGGCTCCCTCCTTGGGTGTCTCAGTGACTGCTTAAAATTAAGTGGCATAGACCAAGGGATTTGGGAGCGGTAGCACACCCAAAATCTATGTCACGGCCCACATCTTACTGAGCTCCAGTCTAAAAGAGGGTCACTGTTGTGCTTGTGCTCCAGCACCAGAAGCACGTGCTAAAAGTCATCAAGGGAGCCCACTGGAAATCACAAGCAGATCTAGACCGTTCAGGCAAGACAAATCCTTGTTCTGCAAGAGCTTTGGGTGTAAAGTCCAGAAGAAATGTCTCAAAGACTATGGATGGACCACTGTCAAAAACTCACACGGAAAAATTCATAAACCTGAATTTTGTGTTAAAAAATTATAATTTTTCTTTGCAATGTTTTCTAGCTCTGTCTGCTTTCCTCAATCCATTTTTTAACTTTCTCTAAGTAGAATAGGCATGTCTCCAAACTGAATGTTTCTTCATTCAAATTTCCTTGGAGCAAAGGAATTGCGAGACTCATTCTTGACAAGAAATCCATCTCCTTCACTGGTATCAGTTCTTCTACGTGTCATGGTTTGAGATCCAACTGAAATAAGTTAAGTGTAATAGCACTAAACTTCAAGGATTAGCTCTTAGTTGGCACTGAAGCATTACGTTCCTTGGTTAATTCATTTGCAACATCAGTATGTCTGAAACAGGAACAGAGAGAAGCATAATTACTTATGGCAATATTTGCTTGAAGTGAGAGTCATTTGTGCTATACAGATTTTTTTTTCTCTTTCTTTTGCTGTAGAATTTGCATTGCGGTAGAAGCAAGAAAGAAGGAAGAAAGTGAAATAGAGAAGAAAGGCTTTTTTTGATATATGCTGATTGAAATATTTTCCAGAGAAAAATAGTCAAAAATGCTTTTAAGTAGTCCTTGAAAGAGCAGCAGCTGTATCAGATATCCTATCCCTTAGAAATGATTAAGTTTTTTGTTGTTGTAGTTGTTGTTTTTTTCCTGTTTCCTACTGAATTGGAATTTTCCTGTAATTGCTTTAGCCATTCAGTCTTCATCTCTGCCAAGGTTTATATTAAAAATTAGGAAAGGAAGTGTTGCTCTGCTCCCTTAGGATTTGATGGAAATTTTGCTTTTAAACCAAACACACTCAGCAAAAAGCTTAGGCTGTTTTCTGGTTTCATCATTAAAAGCTTTGTGATTCTTCCACTGTAAACTGATTTTTACCCAGATGTAGCCACTTCCTCCTCTGATGATGCACTGACACAAGAGCATTCACTCAGAGCAGTGAAACAACTCCTGTGTGGGTGATGATGGCAGTGGGGATATTTTGTAAAAGAAAAAGATGGAAAGGCTCAACCACAGCAAAAGTTCAGTGGTTACAAGTGGTTACACCCATCCTGGCTTGCTTTCTTGGGTCTACCACTTCCCTTGGAAAAGGAGGGAAATATGGAAATTTCCCATAGCGCTCAGATTTCCATCAGATAAAATGGAGCTGCATAGCAGTCCCAGGTGCAGCAATGTTTTTCAGAAGTAACTTGTTTATTTCTCCACATTTAAGAAAAAGGTAAATCTGTGCTTTGGTGTTTTTCCAGGCTGATGCTGGACCAAACATTAACACCAGCCTCACAGCCCTATCAATCAGAAATACGTATATTTCTATATCCATAAATTCTGTTCACATATGGTAAGGAATATGTTGCTAATATGAACCTTACAAATACAAATCGTGCTGATATCCATCTCTGGTATCTCTGCCTGAGTGGTTGGACCCTATTCCGTTGCCGTGGGAGCAACTGGATTTGGGTTGCAGCCTTGTACATCATGGGAAAGCTTTGTTCTGATGAGAGGTGGCTGGGACTCCTGCAGCCTCTGCCTAGTCTCTGGGTTTGGAAGGAGCTTTAGGGCTTGGGCAAACTACAAAACATCTCCCAGCACCCAATCCTTTCCATGGAAAGAGAAGATGGAGATTTTGCCATGGCAGCCAAAGCAAAGGGCATTCTGTGCAGCCAGAACAGGGGATGAGATCTTGTGCAAGTGCTGTGCTTCCTCATTTCTTAGCACTTATTTGCAGCTCCCCGGTATCCAATAATTATTGCCCTGGAACATTTCCAAGAGCACTTTGCTGTGTGTGAAATTCAGCTAGACACATTCTGGATGGCACAGTCTCCTGGCTGGATGAATATCACTCGTCGCATCAGGTCTCTGGCAGAAACTCTGAATTCCTGTTTCTACAAATCCTCTGAAACTTTGGCTTGAGTTTTGCCACTGAACTTTTCTGCAGGGCAGCTCATTTGCAAGAAGATGGTAGAAAGCATATTCAGGAAGAAAAAAAAATATCTTCACCTATGCCCTGATTTCCAAAAGCTCTTAAGCATTGGCTTAGTGTTTCCAGGAGGATTTAAATGTTTCTTCAGTGTTGTCCAGTGTAAGAACACCTTATTTCAAAAACTTGTTCTTGAAACCTTTGTAGTAACATTTCTACAGCTCTTATTGTTCTTCATAAGTGCCAGGAGAAAAAAAAAAAGGGGGGGGAGGAAGGGAGAGGGAGCACAGGGACATGGAATTTTATAGTGTGAATATAAATAAATTATATCATCCTGTACAATTAAAAATGTTATTGCTAAATAATAAATAAATACTAAATAATACATTATTTTTTTTTAAAGGTTAACAGCTGATTTCTGTAGGGAAGCTATGAATTAAACATCACGCAAAACAATTAAACTCTGGGAAATAGGATTTTTGATATAGTGGTCAACAATTAAAAATGAATGTGTTACTCTGCTCCAGGGAAAAGCAGTAAGATGTCATGCTTTCATGCCATGGGGAACAAACATACTGTGTGACTCCAGCTGGAAAGTTCTGCAAAACACAAAGCAAATACACAATGAGTGGCAGAGACTTAATCTGAGACCCTGCTACACAAAAGGCACAGGCAGCAGTCGCTATTTCTGAAGGAGAGACACCACTGAGAGACACTCACTCCTCCCAGCAGCAACCTTCTAAATTCTCCACCTGCACTTACTTGCAAATACAGTTCTTAACAGCATGGGCATCTTTACAAGCAAATCCTGATTCAGGTCCACCAACTGTGTTGGGTTTGTCTGGAAATTGGTTGCTGGGAGTGTAACCAAAATTCAGCCTCCCTTCATGGGCAAAGTCTATAGCTGGAAGACTACAGCACGGAGCAGGTTCAGCTAAAGACTTGAAAGAGTTGATATGCTTCCTTGCCACTTTCTCTGAGCAAAGTATATAAAAAAGGCACAATGAGCTGCTCTAACATGGTCTTACAACTCCTGAAGTTCATTTCCATGCAACTATCTCCTTTCCTTTTCTCTCTGCTCTGTACCCCCCTAGAAAGACCAGCCAGGCACCAGACGTAATAAAACAAACAGAACACAACTGCTTAAGCCAAAACCAAATATCTTCTGATCTGATCATTAATACTTTCATAACTTCATTTCTGCTGGAAGCACCCTTGAGAGTTCATGAGTTCATTTCAGTGCCAACAACCCACCTGAATGCATTGTCCTCTGCCTGCACCTGAGCTGTATGAGGAGCCAGCAGCTTGTATTGGTTGCTTCCCCATGCCCTTTGTTTGGGGAATTGTCTGAATTGTTTACCATGGCCAATGTGTATTTGAACAGATGGTAAATATCTCCATTCCTGCCAACAAGAGTCAAGAGATGCCACTAAAATCCATTTAGAACAGAAAAAAAAATTCAAAAAAAATAGTTGAGAATTTACTCAGGTCTGTTGCAGGTAAAATCGGTCAGCTAATGAATGGGTAGTTTCAAAGTGCGTGTACTGAATGGTTCATTGGAAAACTTATCTCTGCTTTGGGTGCTGATAGGAAGAACCCCAAATGGGTACTTTTCATCACTGATAAACAAGTTCAAGTTATACCCTGAAAGGAATTTGACATGTTGTAGAAGTTGAAAGAAGTTGCAAGTTGAAAAGTTGAAAAGAAATACTGCATTTTCTATCTCTTTTATATCAGCAATGCACACTATTATGGAAATTATTTTAGACTTGGCAAAGCTTTCCATAGAGAGAAGCAATCAAGATATAGAACCTCACAATGGTTTGGTTCACACAGCCATTTCTTTCAGCTCAGGTAACCTCATTTCTCTTCCCTCTCTATTTTGTAGGGCTTCATGGATATCAAATACAAACCAGTGACTGAAAAATGGGTCATTGCTTTGCAACACATCCATCGGAGATGCCAAGAAACTTTTCCAAGATCTTTCACACAGCCATTGCTCGTGGCTTGATTACAGTCACAGATCTCTACAGAGCTGGCACCCCCAAGACATTAAACTTTCATATGAGGCAGTGTGAATAGTATATCAAACACATTTGTTCTCTATAGGATAATCTGAAACACTTTAGCTCCCATCTCCCTTCCATCCTCGCTGCCGCATTGTTTCCACCTTGCTGGCTGTACAATGGTTGTGTTACATTATCCTGTCATGTTATTTCCCAAGACAGCAATACAGGGTTGGCATATGCAGCTTTACATCAGTGACCAGCTCTTGCCTGTGGTGTTGTGACAACACACCCATCTACAACATCATTCCTTGAACTGCTTCTTTGCTTCATGTCTCACTGATGTGATGGCACCTGAAGCCATCTCTGAGCCTAGTTAGGAAGACACTGCTCCCCTCTCTGTCCTCTTTCCCATGGTCATGCAAGGACTCCAAAGATGATTTTAAAGACTGACTCTAGAAAGTGGTTTCTTTTGGTTTAGTGTGAACATAGGGTACCACATTCCCTTAGGTAGCCAAGTGTGAAAGACTAATAAGACACCCAGGACTAAAAATCCTCCAAGAGCTGCAGTTGAATCCATCTCAGCTAGAGAAAATATAAAACAACACTGAAATTAAATTATTCAACTAATTTATCCTTTTCTTTTTTTTTTTTTTTTGTCAGTCAAGGGAGCCTTGCTCACCCAGTTGGAGTTTTAATGCTTTTCATCAGGGTGTTGATTGCTAATATATATAGATATAGTTTGCACCTACAGGTTTGTGATACGTGGGGCTGAAGAACCTATTTACAAAAGACTGGTGAGACAAAATCAAAGACTGTGAAAAGAACTGTTCCCATGAAATGATGAATTGTGTCCCTCTAATGCTGTTGAAGATTCAGACCATGACTTTAAGCTACTGAGTATGAGGCTGGTAGGCTCAGACTGAAACCGAGTTCTGCAGTATTTGTGTTTCCATTGAAGAGCTGATGGATTTCACTACATCCTGGCAACAATGAAAACAGCACTAGAGATCCCATATTTTGTGTCAGTGAATAATTTGCCTCAAGGTAGCTATGAAGTGGAAATAGGTCTGGTATGTTCTTATCCTTGGATAAACACCAAGCAAGTTTTTCATTGCACTGAATCCTCTAAGAAACCTCAGACAGGTTCTAAATTCTTATTCCAACCTTCAGTACTCTGCTTACCAGCACAGGCAATACTTCTTAACTCATATGAAAGAAAAGACACTCATCACCATATTGGATGAATGTTTGAGAGGATTTTGAGCCTGGACTGGTAGATTTTGATTCCAGTTTTCAGGACTAGATTTATGCCTTGACAGGGAGTAGGTGTAACATTTTTGTCCAGTCATTCATATCCTGTTTTCTCCTGAGTTGAATCTAGCAGCTTGTGTACTCATCCTGTGACTAACTGGGAGAGCTTGGCCAAATTTTCCCTCTGTTGTCCAATTCTTAGTTCATACCTCTTCATTTTACAGTGTAGGTACACACCTGTTTCTACACTGAGCATAACTGAGGTCTGGGACAGCCTCTGGGATCATTGGTATTTTCAATTGAAGACCAAGTCTGACAGGGAAAAGCAGCTTCCCATGCAGAAGAAGTCGGGCCAAGACTCTGTAGTCAACTGAAGCTGCCTGGAAGTGGCTTTGAACAGCCCACTCTCAAAGCTGAACCAGACCAATCCACCTCCAGAACACTCTCCTTTCCAGTTTTCCTTCAAAACAGGAAGTAATTCTGTAATTTAAACGAGATCAGAAAACTGCTGTCATGGTATCATGGAAATTTCTGACGGGATTGTCTGCTCTGAAATACAGAGAGTACACAATGAGCCACTGCTGCACCAAGGGGTACGATGCATTTAGATGGGATTAGGGGGGTAGGTGTGTGTGGAGTTCAAGAACATCAGCAAACCTTGCAAAAATTCAAAATATGGGTGACAAAATCAAGTAACGCTGGGAAGTGGAGTGCATGTGGTCTTCATGTTTATTTCCCCTAACACAGGCATTTGGAGTTGTATCAAAGCGAGTTCAGCAATCAAGACTTCTCTCAGCAATTGTGCACAGAACCCTTCAGCAGACAAGCTGTGCTTTTCTCTCTGGCTCTTCTGAACACTTTTCAGTGCTCCCTTCAGAGCCATTTCCAAGCACAGCTAGAGTGCCCTTCCTTACATAGCAGGGACGGGATGGAACAAAAGGATTCCTCAACTCCTCTTTGCAGCCAGACAAAGTCTCAGAGGAGCACAACATGATTATAATGCTCAAACCTTCCAGAAAATAACAGAAATCCACAGCCTTTTCAATCCTTTTATCCTAGGCCAAACACTAGTGCTTAAAGTCACAGAATTTCTGATGCTGACATCTCCCAATGAGGCCAAAAAGTTTCTCTTGGCCAATCTAATTCTCAGATGAGTTGGCCTAGAAGCATTTCAGGTGTTATCACTTAGTGCTCAAATTAAGCATCTCAAAAAAAGCTGAGCTCTTGTGTGAAAGAAATCTATGCATTCAATAGAGTGTTATATCATATTTTCTGAAGTGCACTTCAATTAATTGAATAGTTTTGGTAATGGGAATCCCATATCCATTCCTGATCAACAACATATACAAGGATGTTATGGAGAACATTGGTATCCTCAGTGTTGAGGTAGCAACTCTACCCTTTGAATGTGATCCATTCTTGCACTATTACAGCAGGAAAACAACATATTCCACATGGCAGTAAGGGTTTACACCTGGAGAACTGGACTCATCTGATGGATCCACTGTTACAGCAGCTAAAAGCAAAGAGTTAGGCAAAACAACTTTTCACTGGCCATCTACAGACACACACCACAACTGTTATACCTCCCCCTCCTCATTTATCCCCATAAACACTGCAGGCATCTCAAATGTTCAACCTGCACAGCAGCTTGTGAACATTTCAACCCACTACTCCAATTAATGCCAATAACACTAATGGAATAAGGCTAATTTTCTCAGGATAAATGTCTGATGCCCAAGACTGTGTTTTCAAAGTCCCAATGTCCATATGCTGATTTTAGCTCTAAATTACACAGCTCGGCACCAATTTCAAACCATTTGCTAAGCATGGTTGAGTTTAGCACGTTCAGTTACCTCCCCTCTTTGCTGGGGTGCCTTTACAATCAAAAGATAGGGATCTCTTATTTGCAGTTCTTTTCTTACCAGTTGTTCTAAAATGACCACAGGTGACTCCTTCCTGAACTCAGCTGTCTAGACGTCTTCATGTTCTCTTTTCTCCTGCCTGAAAAATATATAAATATCCATTTACTTAACTTAGATAAATAAGTTCATATATAGGTTAATATGAATCTTTCACTGGATATGAATGTTGTATGAGCCTGTTTATCATTATTTCAGTCTCTACTGTATATGAGAGCGAGTAGGAGCTTCAAGAATAAATACAAGATTAATAAAAGCGGTTAAAAAACAAACTGAATGAGAAAGAATTATTTTCTCTCACATCCAACAGTTCTTTGAGGGTTTCTTAGCCCATGTACAGAGATCACATACATACTCCTGATAGAGACAGCACCTGCATGTAAATCCAACCACTTCTCTGCATGACTGTGTATAATGGATCTTTAGCAGTGCTATAACAATTTCCTAAGTGCTACTAGCCTGTGACCCAGCCTCATTTGGAGCTTTATCCTGCCTGCTTTTCTTTTTATTTAAGCCTGCAACAGCCTTCTCTAACAGCCTTGGTTTGTGCCAGGTTAAATGAAAGCTGGCTCAGTACCAACCTCCTGTGAACGCTGCGCCCACGAGGAGCCCGAAAGCACAGGGCTACAACCAGTCCGGCAGGTTCAGGCACAGCTTTTGCTGAGGACAAGTCCCATCCCAGGGATTCAGGGAGCAAAAGCACGAGAAATAACCTTCCAAATGCCTGATGCACTTTATTTCCCCTAATCTGTATTTTGACCCTATTCCTGCTTGGTTTCCTGACTTCTCACTGGGAAACCTTGGATTATGTTGCAAATAGTTGGACCAGTTAATCAGAAGATCTTTAGTGACAATAGTCCATGGAAGCTGCTGTTTATCAAAAAGCAATAAAGGTAAGATGCAAAGAAAAGCGTCTTTACAATGAAAAATGCAGAGCATAAAAATCAATTTTATACTTAAAAATATATATATTCCTCAATGAACACCACATTTGTTGAGATATAAACTACCTGTCTGAGTGATGCCGATACAGAAGAAGCTTTTGAGGTAATCAAAGGTTTTTTCCATTACCCTGCCCATGTGCTCATTTCCCTTGAACATGCACAAAATCTCAGAGGTCTGATAATTCAGCTGTTAAAAAATATTTAAGAACCTTTCAATAAAATAGCTCTTTGGAAGTGCTTTGCAACACTATTTCTGACAGGGTCATAAATAAGGAGAGCAAAGAGGTGACGGAGTAGGAAGCACTGGTCACAATGTCAGCTGTCCCTCCTTCTCCTGTTGTATTCCCTACAGATTTGAAAGGTCAGAAAGACATGGAACAATGCCCATGTCCTAAGAAGAATGGGTAATAAAGGTTAAAAAAGTTTTGTTGCCAATGAACTTGAAGAATTTTCTTCCTTTTGCTTCACAAAGCACTGAGCTGTCTGGGCTTTGTGGGACTCGGTACTTTGTGATTAACATTTGCTGTGATTGGTTGAACCACTGTATAAAACCAAAAGAAAAGTTCACCTTTAAGATATATATATTTTTAGCAACTGACCCATATGGTACAAACTGCTGTCCCAAATGTATTTTTGTGGCAACAGACTTTAAAGGAAAGTTTTTCTTAGAAAAAAAAAATCTGCTTTAAATGATGTGCAACACAACTCACTTCCTGGGTGTAGCAAACACTTAAGTCCAAGAAATTCCTGTTTCTTCTGTCTTATCTCCATAAATATTTACTCTACATTGTAACATTTATTCCCTTTCTCTGTTCTTCATAGAGGAAATCTTCTGACATGTCAAACAAATACATTTTTAAAAGACTAGTTCTTTTAATTAAAAAAATCTTCAGTAAAGAGACTTTCACCATAAGGGTTCCTATTCTCACAAATCTTAAAATGGAATAAAACTATCAAACAATGGCAAACAGAAAATACAATGAGACTGTGAACAGACTTGTGGCAACCTCCACAGGCCATGGTGCAGGGAAGGACTCGGGGTGTCTGTTAGCCCTGTCCTAGCACAGAAACAACATAAATCCAGAAGGCACCTTGAAAATGTCACCCTGACCATGATTAAGGGAGGACAGATCCAAGCTAACCCACCCTCAGAGGTGTCCGTCCAACTGTTCCTGGACCCTCCACAAAAAATCCTACTACTTCCCTTCAAAGCTCAGAGACAGGGAAAACTGATTACTGCCTCGGTCCTCACAGCAGCTTCACATCACACCCCTCGGCTGTGGAAGCTGCGCTAAAACTGTTCAGAAGCTGTGTGTTGCTTAAGAGACGCATTTTGGCTGCCCCTTTTCCAGCATTTATATCTCTGCTACCCAGCAGGTGCAGAACACTCAGGTCTGCATCAGCCCTCTGGTTTGCCTTCCTACCAAGCTATCAGCCCCAAACTGCAGCTGTACTACCTGTCTGGACTGAAATTAATCCAAATCTTCCATGCGTCAGTGTGGGGGCAGAATTGCCTTTGCTCAGCGGGCTGCAAATGCACTCCTCAGTCATTCAAAGCTCTGCCTACAGCCAGCTCTAATTTTACTCTGTTTTGTTTATGCTGGAGTGGCTGGGCTGGTGTTTTTTTTCATCCCCTCCACTTAATCTACCTATATCTTTCTAATAACATCTTCTAATAATATCTTCGATCCTGATTTATTTATAGCTACTGCCCTTTTGTTCAGGTATTAGTGCTGAAAGTGAGCTGAAAGTGATCTAAAACTGGGCCCAATTACTGTGAAGGTGCTAGGGGTAAGTTACTTATTTGTAGGTTAAGTTTTAGATTTGAAATACTACTGAGATAGATGGATTTTCTGTGTTGTTCCTGCTCCTAGTCACACTGCAGTCTGGATGGGAAGACAATGCAGTGGTGGGGGGAGTAGCGTGGGTGTGTGCCAGCATTTCTTTCTGAAAACTTACAGTCTCGAAGGAAAAGTGACTGATGGAGCATCTTTATTTGCCTGACAGGTGGTACTTAGCATAGGGAAGTTGCATTGGACACGTTCGGTCCTTTCACGCTCCAATTAAAGGAAACAAATGGTCAACAAACAGCACTGTGAGAAATCCATCCCAGAGATGCTTTAACGTGCCATCTCGGTTTGCAAACACTGCCGCTTGTTTGTCTTTTTACTGGGTTCTTTTGAAACAACAAGTCTCCTCGTGAGGTGTTACAGCAATGTGACAGAACAAAGAGGCTTCCTGCGACTTGGCAATCACTGTAATCAGCGTGGCTGGCACAGCTCGGGGAGGGAGGGGATCCTGCAGCCCACCACAGCCAGGCCCGCGGTGGGAGGGTGGGCACCCTGCGTGTGCGAGTGCCAGGCTGCCAGTGTGGGATGTGAGAGCAAGGAAGTGTCCTGTGGATGCCCGAAGGACTCTCCCACGCCTACAGCTCTACCAAGGTAGGGAAGGGAACTTCACCTCGATCCCACATCCTGGGGGAAGGTAGTTTCTCCTTCTCCTGCCACTGTGAGCCATTTATCTTACAGGTGCATAAAAGGGGAGCATGAGGCCAGTAATTTCTCCTTTTGTCCCAACACAAATGCTGATGAAGCTAAATTGAAATATTTGTTCAACCTCATTTCAAACCTTTCAGAGAAGCATCTTCAAGACTTACTTCAAGCTCTCAGTCCTTGTCCTTCCCACTGGAATGTTTTTGCTTTTATTTTTCGTCTCCAATACCCAGCTCCTCTTTGTAGACATTATTGGATGTTATTACCTAGGAAGTCAACACCTGGTCCTTATATAGGGAGGAAAATCAGGAGCAAAGCTGAGTGAAAAAAGTAGTTTTACTTCATCTGTTGAATTTTAGCATGAAATATTTGGCATGAAAATAAGATTTTTTTAAAAAAATTATTTCTTTTTGAACACCAAATGTATGGTATGTAGGCTACAAGAAAAATTAGCTTGCATATAAAAATAGTCTTAATTATTGCATAGGACCTTCACATCTGCCAGTGTCAGTTAGAATGAATGAGACAACATATTTCTATAGAATATAGGCACTGCAAGTAGCAAAACAAGCCCAGAATTCCTAGGAGGGGAATTTCAGAATTTCCTTACCACAAGTATTTAATTCTTTCTCGAAAACCAGTAACCAAAATAGTCTTTGCACTGGGTTATACCAAAAGCATTCTGCATATGTAAAGCAGAGAGGAAATTAAAACTCAAAAAAAATAAAACAAAACAGCAATTCTACAGATTCTTTGTGGACAATGAAGAGAAAATCATGTGGGTGGAAAGCAGAGGAACAAGAAAGTTGGCAACACAGGGGAAGCCCCAGCACATGGAGAATATGGTGATAAAAAGGGTTCAACAGGAAAAAAAAAAAGAAAAAATAATTAAAAAAATAGATTTCAAAACTTCAGGAATATGTTGGGGTCCCAAAATTTAGTGAGAAAGAACTGAACTCCAAGTTTATGGAAGAGTTTGCACTGAGTTAACAAGAAATTATTCCAGTGGCTGTGAGCAGGTACTGCAAGGCAGGAATTAGATATTTTCAACTCAGCTTCAAAGAGAGCAGAGCTCTTCTGGCAATACCCATGAGAGAAGAGCAACAGAGAGGAGAGACTTCTGTATGGGCTCTACTGTGGCCAACCAGGACTCTGTAACTTCCTTTCCCCTCCCTTCCCCGGTGTCCTCTTTCTTCCCCCATCCCAGATCACTGCCAGCCACTTCCAGACAAGCATTTTGTTTTCATTTACAACACTTTTTCCATCTAGATCCTTCACTTTCATTTAGATCCTTCTTTTTCCCATTTCTATGATTTTCAGTGTGACAGAACAACAGTTCTGACAAGAGCAACCTCCCCACCTCCCCTCATTCTGTGGATGCTTTTTCAGCCAATTAATCTCACATCATGTACCATTCAGCTCTGAGAGGCTGGTGTGACTCCTGAAGGAGACAAAATGTGCTGCTGGGAACAGAGGGGTGGGGGTGATGGAAAGGACCATGAGGAGGCTCCGAGCTGACTGAATTACTCATCGGGAGGGTGCCAACATGAAAGCCTGGAATATCTTCCTTCTCCATCTCCTTCCTCACAGACATCTCTCACACATGGCTGTCAATGTGCCACAGAGCCATTTAGGATGTGTGTGTGTGATGGGATGAGGGACAAAGCTCTGCTGAAACACTCCCAAGTAGGTATTATGGATGTGTCTGTCAGGCTCTCTGACAATCCCTTCCCTTAATTAGCAGGTAGGAACAATACAAAATACTAGCTGGGGAGGGATTGCTCTCCCCTTCTGAACATGCCTCTCTAAAAAGAATAGATACATTTTCAAGATCCAAATAAATAATTTGATTTAAAAAAAAAAAAAAAGAAAAAAAAACACCAAACCACAAATCCGATGTTTTTTCACATCCTCTCCTTCCAGCAACATTTTTCTTTCAATTGGAAATGCTTTATGCTAGAAAGGGTGCTGAGTCACATGGAATAACATGCACAATACACAGGAAATTGCAGCCAAATTTCAAACCCAACCATTCTACCTGAGTTCTGAAGGAATTTGCTTACTTTTCTTTGATTTTTCCCCCCCCAGACTTTAGTTTTATTCAGTTTTAACTTGTTCTGGAAAAAGCATCCTTAGGTTGCCCTCAGAACCTCCTGACCTATAATTTTTGGATTTTTAGACTTTGTTCCTGGATTTTGAGTCTTTAAAATTCACGAGGGTTAGAAATGCTGTCTCCTTGCTCTATATTAAATCTACTATCTAATGTAATATTCCAATTCTATAGATTAATGCATTAAGATTAATTAATTGTGATTTAAATCGTGGGACTCATCACTGCAAACATGCAGAAAAAAGGATCTGATTTCTTAGAGCATTTTTCCCCTCAAAAAAAAATCAGTATAAGTGTAGCAGTGGGTCATCACCTACCAAGTATTTGGCATAAGAAGAATAATGGCATTTTAGAAGGAATATCCTTGTCCCTGGCAGTGGAACAGGCCAATAAGTTCGTCTCTAGCTCTAAAGGATGCTGAGGAGGGATGTGTCCAAAATTTCAAGGGTGAAAAAAAGAGTGAAAAAGAAAAGTGACACAAAACAGGAAGGACAGGAAGTTAATCTTCACTCATGTGGCTCATGAGATTCAGCTTCAGCCCAAGGCAGTTTGTTTCATTAAAAACAAATACAACAATTAACAATACCGGCCAAAACCTTGCTACAAAATCCAACAGAAGATTTTCCTCTTCTTATAGTGCATCATTCAATAAATGGAACAACAAAATTAAGAAAGATTTTCCTTTCTGTATTATTTTTGACTTTTTAAAGGGGATTTAACACCAATTTTTAAATATAAATGTAAAAATTAGATTATTTTTTGTGCACAGCATTGGGAATCTGTTGAGAGGAATGGATGCCATCACCTTTGCTCCCAAGTCCTTGAAATAACAGCCTGTGATATTATAGAAGAGCCTGGGTGTCTCTGACACTTCTTTCATTACCCACTGAAAAAGAAAATAGATGTTGTGTAAACTAGAGGCTTGTGGGCGCTAATAGCAGATTTTCACATGGGATAAACATATGTTCAGTTTGCTCAGAGCAAGCGAATTTCCCATTTCACTACAAGAAAAAAAAAAAGAAAGCCTTACTTTAACTAATGGAAATTTCACTCTGAAACACACTGGTAATTACTTGCAAAATTCACTTCTCTGCCCTTGGATGTTCAAGTGGGTGATGAGAAGAACAGTGTGAAATTCTGGCTATTTATTATCCATCTCGAAAACACCTGAAGCATCCAAGTTTTTCACCTTTTGTGGATTAAGATTCAATGTCAAATTTGAAGATTGCTGAAAAATAAGACATGAGTAAAGCAGAAAGGATCAGTGCTTTGCTGAAGAACAGGCCAAGGGAAGTCTGGATGTGGATTCTTTTACTTCTGTGCTAGAAGAGAAAACCAAGCTCACAAATCTCAGGAGAACATCCCACCCCCTGCTTCCACGGTTTCAAAGATACCTTGATGTTTAACCTTCAAACTGCATTGCAGCAATTCTTCTCCCATACCAGCATTTTGGTACCTGCACTTAAAGCGAGCACAAAACTGTACAAGTGAAAGAGAGAAAACAAACAGTGCAGGAAAAAATATTCGGTTCTTTGATAACTTCTGCAGTGTTTGGTCTGTGCTGAAAATCATGGAGGATCTTTGTTGCGCAGAAAGGGGTGATAGTTTCTCTCTGGGTGCCTTACAAATTTTCAAATCATGTCCCAGATATTCCCTGCTTCCCTAGCTAGGCTGCTGTTAGAAAAAAACTGACAACTCTGCACAACCTGATGGTTACCTTTGAGAACACAGTGAAACAATTACAAATGCTGTCACTCGGGGTTTCACTCGGGGTCTGAGGCTGCACACACCAGTAAGGTGGCTCAAGCCTCCAAATTATTGTTTCAGATTCTACAAACTCAGACAGACAACGAGATCTAACATTTTTGATACCTCAAACCCTTGAGGTTCCTGTCATGCCATAAGCCTGAATCCACAAAGACATTTAATACTCTAGAGTATCTTTTGGCCTAAGCTTGACTTACCAATTCACATGTGCATAAAGCAAGAGTCATTTAAGCACAATATGCTACAAAACCAGAACTCTTCTATTCATATGGCACTATTCAAACCTTTTATATATATATATATATATATATATATATATATATATATATATAT
>NW_020897720.1:10131798-10206948 GCF_003984885.1 Neopelma chrysocephalum
TATATATATATATATATATATATATATATATATATATATATATATATCTGTGCAACTGGGAACAGTGGAAAATGAGACTTGGTCATAAATAAAGTGAAAGTAAGGGTAGACTAGAGGGATTTGATACTATACCTAAGGCAAGATTTCATTACAGTGACTGACAGCCTGAAATACTTGTGCCAATGTTTTTGCCCTCCATAATTCTTTTTTATGTGGTTTCTTACTACAGGAGTTTTGTGATACACAGCAAAAACTGTGTGACTGCCAGATTCCTCATGACACAAAATCAGCAGTGAATCAAACATCAACACATCCTGCACTCCTTCTCCCTGGCTTGGCACATGGTCACACAGAGGCCATCTCACTTTGGCCATTTGGTGCTTTTGCTGCATTCATCGGATTTTGGCATCAATTCCATGTTCAGTTTTTCTCTCTCCCTCCATCCTCCCACAATATAGTCCCTTTGTTCAACTCTGAGCTTGGCTACATGCCTGCCTCCTCTACTTATCCCACCCTGGAGCATTAATGAATAGGAGACACCACTGGCTATTGCTTTGTTGCTGGAAGAGGCATCAGTAATGCCAAGAGCTATTTTTGTGGGAAAATGTAATTAGTTTTTAAAAACAACAAAAGAGCTGAATTGTACTTTAAACACTTCTGGACAACTTTGGAGATTTGTTAGTGTTGTTAAAGCCTGGGAATAGGTAACAGTCAGAAAAGAATAGGAATAGGACCTGAGCTAAGGATGATAAATCTTGTGTAAAGAATGACTTGAGTTAGGAAGACACTGAAGAAAATCAAAGAAAATTAGAAGCCCCTCTAGTTGCCATTCTTACAGTTTTCTTTTAGGAAACAGTGCCTAGTTCTGCCATACTGTCAGCTCACAACACACGTCACCACAGATCTCCTACTGTCTTTTCCCTCATGATACACATTTCCTGGTTAAACAGGGTTTTCCTTCCAGCTGCCATACACCTGTTACTGAAGGAAGTTTGCAGGGCCAGAATGAGAATGGTCCTCTCACTCTCCCAGGATGAGACTGACACAGGAGAGTGGCATTAAAATAAAGGTTATACAAAGATAACTGTGAACATGAGGCCCTTCAGGAGGGCCATTAATTCCCAAACGATAGAACTAGGAGGAGAAAGATAGATATGGAATAAACTGCAAAGAAGTAAAACAAGGTTATCATAGCTGAATTGGGAAATATCCCTAGAGGAAAGCTAAGTGAAAGGGAAGAAGGTGGGATACTATACTTGAAGGGCAAATCAGTGAGGACTGGATTCAATGTTAAAGCTCAGTTAGTTTGTGTTAGCCTGGCACAGCAAGAAGTTGGGTCATGCAATGTGATTATTGATCTCTTCCTTTCATGCTGCTCAATGCTGACATGCCCTGAATATAAATGGGGGCTTTTAATGGATTCTAGCTATTTTTAAGGGAAGTTTTAAATGTATGGTCACTTCTGAACCACACACATGAACACCCTGTGAGACCAATACCCAGAGTCATCAAAAAAGGAGAGAAGGGAAGGGAAGGGAAGGGAAGGGAAGGGAAGGGAAGGGAAGGGAAGGGAAGGGAAGGGAAGGGAAGGGAAGGGAAGGGAAGGGAAAAGGGAAAAGGGAAAAGGGAAAAGGGAAAAGGGAAAAGGGAAAAGGGAAAAGGGAAAAGGGAAAAGGGAAAAGAGAAAAGAGAAAAGAGAAAAGAGAAAAAAAAGAAAAAAGAAAAAAGAAAAAGGAAAAAAGAAAAAAGAAAAAAGAAAAAAGAAAAAAGACAGATTTCTGTGCTTGGCATTTGCTTTTATTCTGGCAGTAGCATGTGCCCGCATCCCCAGATCCTGTTCATGAGTGATGGAAAAGAAAATGCTTGATGGATTCTGACACAGAGGGACCATCTGGGCAAGGTCTGAACTCGGAGTTGTAAAAGCCCTATGAGAAAGTGAAATTCAAATATGATGCACCCCTGCCACTGCCACACACAGAGAACGACTTGCAAGACAAAAGGCAGTGACAGATCCAACAAAGCTGTTTGTATAACAGAGCACTGGGATAGTCAGCTGGGGGAAATTGAGGTGAAAAGGATTGAGCCACTAGACTGGCAGAAATTGAGCTTAAAGATGCACCTCGGATCAAATATATGATTTTGAACATGTAATTTGTTATTATCATTCCATATGGATACTGCAATAGTCCTGAGACACTCTGTGTACTGGGAGCCACACGGATTCATAAAGAAGCAATGCTTTTTGTTGCACCACATTTAAGGATGCTGAAAGGCAAAATGGATATCAGTATATCAAAACAAGACAGAAGTCTGTGAAAGGTAAAATCCTCAGCCCCAGTCACTGACTAAATCACTGAAAATAAAACCAGATTATACTGAGTGGATCCAAAGGTTGCTGTTTATTTCAAAGTAGCTTTGCTCACACTCTTGTGAAATCTAATATCCTCATCTTTCTCCCACTGTCTCTGTGGCAATAGAGACTCTGTTACATTGACACACTGTTGGCATCACCATTTTTCTCTGGAAAGACTTCACAGAAATACTCATCCTTTGCTCTCCATTTCCTGTCGATAAAGTAGAGCTAACACTGCTTGCCCTTCTGACTTCCGTTCTCATATCCATTTTCTATTCAATACTTAAGGGCAAAGATTTCCTCCTTTTATGTCCTCTGCAGCATTAAAACCTAAACTAATAGCTACTCATGGCAAAAAATGTGGCTTAAATGAAGGGAACAGTAGTTATCCTCTCTTTTGGAAAGTGGAGCAGTAAGGATTTGGCTATTTTGCAATGTTTCAATAAAAAGGTGAGTAATAAATATAAATTTTTGAGGTCATGAAGTACCAGCCATTACCATTACATTTACCAGAGCAGACTGGGAACACAAAGTATTTTTGCAATCAAAGTCCCTGCCCTCTATTCTTCCCTCCTTTCAAAAGGACTGTGTGTTTGCCATTCTCATGGAGAAACCAGTTTGAGACCTTGTTTCTTAGATAACACTTCTTCCCACAGAAGTGATTAAAACAGTTCAGAGAGCAAATTTTGTTGGTTTGGCTTTGGGGTTTTTTTATGATTTCTACTCCTTTGAGAAAGCAGATGCCTGAACATTACTTCAGTGAAGGCACTAATAATAGCTGAATGAGTGTCAGTGCATAAATGCATCATAATATAATGATAAATTGGCTGCCACAAGATCATTTTGATCAATTCTATACTTTAAGGCTTTAAAAAATATTAATAACACTTAAAAAGCTACAGCTTCCAAACCACCCCATTTCCTGTGTTTTCCTTGAATACAGAATGGGAAAAAACCTCCTGGAAATACAAGCAAAAGCTTTGTTTGCCATAAGATCAGCCACACCATAAAATAAACTTTCATAAAAAGGAGCAACATGCTCCATAAATCTCAATTGCTTTATAGACAATAAAGCAAAGCTGTCACAGGGGTGACATCACTGAGCACACAGGAAATGTTCCTTGTAGAAATGCTGATTTCAGTAAATATTAGGATTCTCTGCAGATTAAAGTGTTGAGGAAAGCTCTAGGCTAGCTCAAAGTCAGTGGCAGGGGCAGGTGAGGATAAATGAATAGGAAGTAGATAATTTTTCTCTTTTGAATAGCAATTAAGAACCAGAGGATCAGGTTGAAACCATCTTTGAGGATTCATATCCCAGCTGAACTGGTAAAACATTTGGCCACGAAGAGCCCAGTACAATCACAGCTCAACACCACACCACACCACACTGTCAGTTTTTGAGTTTTCTTTGTCCATGAATGTACCTGGTTCAACTACAGAACACTAACTGCACCTCTTGGCCCACTATTTGAGTATCTGGTCAAGAATTACGTGTGTGTTCCTCATCCACATCACCAAAAGGAGCTATTCCATCTCTTTTTATTTCTTCATCCTCAACACTTGGGTGACTTGGGATGGTAAATGTCTTGTTTCCAGTTTGCTGAGGTTCCCAGACTGAGTGAAAAGTTCCATAGTTGAATATTTGGCCACATTAAATCCTAGAAAACACTGCTGCCAGCTCTTTAGTGAAAT
This sequence comes from Neopelma chrysocephalum, assembly GCF_003984885.1. Lineage (NCBI taxonomy): Eukaryota > Metazoa > Chordata > Aves > Passeriformes > Pipridae > Neopelma > Neopelma chrysocephalum. Next base: position 10,135,844 of record NW_020897720.1, read on the forward strand.
AAATCCATGGGTTGAAAGCAGGGAGGCCTTCAGAAAGGGACTGAGCACAGGGGCCTTTTGCACTTGAATGCCCAGCATTTGTTCATTATTCTTCCTTGGCACAGACAAATTATTTATAGGTACCATGGGAATTTTTTAGTGTGTAAGAAGTTATCTCTCTCTCTTTCTAACTGTTCTGTTATTCACCCTTGATGAACATCCTCTGATGTTTATCTTTTTGATTTGCCTGCTGTTTATTTACAGAGTTGCTTCTCTCCCCTTCCAAGTAACTTTGGAGCAAAGCTTTCAGTAAGGGATAGCCTGAGGTGGCTGAGCACACAGTCTTTCTTCTCTGCTTGTTTAGTTGGGAGGCTGCAAAGAACACGCAGACCAAAGTTCAGCTCCGTTTACACAGCCTAAATACAGGATTATTTATCAACATCTCTTCTGAAGTCATCCAGGAGGCTTCTGAAGTCATGCCTACCTTTGGGATGGGGCTGCCAGAAGAATAGTAATGTTGAGATTACAAAAGTGTGAGTAAGAACAAGGAAAGGGAGAAGGTAATGACAGCAGAGGAATACAGAATGCAAAAATATTCATCAAAGGTGTAATTATTGATTTTCAAGACAAAGTACTTTTCTACCTGGAGACACAGAAAGGCTGCTGAGATAAGCTACACCAACAGAAATAAAACCAATAAAGGTAAGTTACTAGGCCTTGGAATTTGCTACATATTTTCTTGTAAATCACAGGGGTTTTTTCAAACATCTGAAAGAGACAGGACATTATGAAGCAATATTTTCTTGGAAATTCTGCAAGCACATTGGAAGAGGTTGAAAGGGAAATTCAGAGTACTGACATGTTAAAGTGGATAAACAAAAAATTTCACTGTGGCTTTTAGTAAGAGTAGAAGACATTTGTAAACCTAAACAATGAGAAAGGGAGGACTTGACCAAAGCCATAGATGAATTCACACACACACATTAGACCAACTCCTAGGAGAGATACCCAGAGACTGCTAAACATACACATAAACTCACAATGACCCCAAGCTATAAATTTCTGGAAACTGGGAGAAGCACTGCTCTATGCTTGCCTTGCTCTTCCAGTCTTTTCTCATCAGTCTTCCCCACTGCTGGACAGTTGGACTTAACTAGTTGGAGCTTCAGTCTCACCCAGTTCTTACACTGTTATGTTCTTAATTAGGGGAACAGAGAACGGCCTTCACAACACAGCTAAAGGTGTCACTTACATGAAAATGCTATAACCAAAAAGAGTAATTTCTAATACCCACTGAACTGTGAAATATGTTCTCACTGGAATATGCACCACTGTATCTGCCCAGTAGAGATTTCTCGGCACAGCTCCCTGAGGTGGAATCTAACACCAATGTATCTACATTTTTACATTATACCCATTCCTAAAGAACATGTAGGTAAGAAAAATCCCCAATATTAATGTGATTGTTCTGGATCTCCTCCAATAATGTCAAGGGAAGAATCCTCATTGCGTGGAAGGCAGGAAAAGTAAACCCTTTTGTTGCTGGGTACTGGAGCTGAACAAATTATTTACGATGAATAAGTTATCTGACTAAATTAGACACTTTCTGCTTGCTGAAGACCAACAGTTCCTCTACTATATGTGTATTTCAGTGGTTGAATGTCAGACAACTCCTCTGAGTGGAGAGTACCCATGAGTTGTTGGTCAGCATCTCTCTGACAGTAGCAGCTTTCACTGGCTGAGCTCTGTATGAGGCCAACACAGTTTGGGTGAAGGACAGAAGCCTTCCCACCACATCCACAGGGGACTTAGGGCCAGCAGGTAGGATGTGACTGGGGAGTGTTCCGTGTGAACACTGTGTCTGTTCTGGATGGCTGAGTCTTCAAAGCACTTCCAGCTTGCACATGTATAATTCAAGTCCTGTGAATACCAGCTGTGACAGTCTGGGTTACTATTTGTAAAGCATCATATTTTATTGGGAAATGATGAGCTATTTTGACCCATCTGTACAATTTGATATATTGCCAAAGGAAGAATCGGGGCTGGTCAAAAACATAAACAAAAGGTCTGGGCCAAGGCTCAATATCGGCATATACTTGAGACAGTTTAATTAACTAGATGATTAGCTCCAATGATCATATCCAGAAGTGACTGAAGAACCAAACTCTGAGACGGGACTTACTCTGTAACTTCCATCAGTAAACTAACCCTTCCCCATATGATGTGGGATGAGACACTCTGTCCCTGGGTGCAGCACTGAGCCACAGAGATGAAGGGCAGCATATGAGGGTTACAGGGAGCCTGTGGGTCACGTCAGTGCTGGGACTGTCTCACATCTCAGGCATCTCATGCACACATCGGCTGAGAATTTCTGACTGGGGGAGGGAAGGAAGAGTGAGCGAGGGATGTGATGAAGGACAGTGACTCAGGCTGCCATATCTGGTGTGCAGGCAGAAGCAGAGACATGAGTCACCCATCAAGCCAGTCAGGAAGGGCCAGCTTTCTTATCCAGAAGATTAATTTGAGACTGGCTGATTTCCAAGAGGAAATCAGATGGAGGGATGCAGGAGGCAGTGTTTCTAGAAGAGAGATGTTTCAGAGCATGTGACATGAGAGAGAAGATTAACCACAAAGACACAATGTAAATGAAGATAGAGATTATTTTGGAAAGGGAAGGGAAATGAGGGGGATGCACATCCCCTTTCACTCTCCCCCAGTAAAACTACTTAAGGTTTGGGACTATAAAATACAGTTTGCTATGTTTGTAATTTCTTCTTCCCCCATGGAACTATTGAAATCCCTCACGTGATGGAGCTGAGGGACCTCTTTTTAAAAGTACGTATTTTTATAAGCATCCGAGAGAGAAGAAATATTGGAGGAAGATTATCTGGGACATTGACTTCATGTAGAGGCACAAATCATACTGCTACTACAAAATCCAAGAAGTGAGGCAGGCAGATTGCAGATGTGTTGCATGCTAAGGTGATCAATGCTGGTGGGCAAAGCCATGCCCAGTAAAGGAGTGAATCAGCCACTCACCAGCACAGTCCCAGTTCTGTGTCCCTCAAAAATGGGGCCTCACCAGAGCTCGTGGCTCCTGCCACAGCACAGAAAGGAGGTGCAAAGAGAAAGTTGAAAAGTAACCATGCTTAATGTTCTTTTTGCCTCTTAAAATGCTCTTTTTTTTTTCTCTAGACTAGAGAAAACTAGTCTGTCATTTCGTGAATGCTACACTGGATTGATTTACTCTAAGGTTATTCCAACAACCTTCTCCCTCTTGCAGGAGGCACCAAACGTGAGGTTGAGGGTCAGCCTAGCTCTGGTCCTATCTGAAGACAGCACTCATGCTATCAAGTTGCAGGAGGGGAAAGGTGGTGTAGTATGATTATGTTGCCACATCTACATCCAGGGAGAGGGGCAAATAGGGGGAAATCCGTCACAACCCTGAGAACATCATTTACGTTGTCTGCAGCCACATTGCCCCATCTACAAAACAGCATTTATGAATTTTCCCTGCTTCATAAGGATGTTCTGAAGGTGTAGTTCAGCTGAAGACAGTGACTTGAAGAGGAGTGTGTTTTCACTCTGTCAAACATAATTTTCTATAAACTGTAGTTTTGGGAGTTTTAAAATCTTGCTCACAATACATTGATTGAAAATCTGATTAAGTATGCAGTGGAGAGTGCAGTGACTTCTGTTCAGAGTGCGTTTTCATTGGAACATCAGAACTATTATAGCTGTCTATATAATATACAGCCTTGACATATATGGTATCATTAAGGATTTACATCTTGAGATAGTAATGATTTGAGAGCACATGCTTTCTGGGCTCTCTTGTCAATAAAACAGTACTGAAAAAAATTCCCTGATGACTAGTTTATATTAGTTAATACAGATTTTAAAAGATCATGAAGTTCTGGACAAAGTAATTTCTTTGCTTGTCACGAAGAGATTGCCTCCATTTTTTCAATACTCCAACTGTAATGATTTTGTCGTCGGGACCAAGCACTACAAAAATTCTCCCTACAGACAAATTAATATTTTTCTTTAACCAGGCACTTTTGGGCTTTTATTTACTATCTGAAACAGTCCATGGTGGAAGTCACAAGTACTGCAAAGTGAGTATGCCAGCCATTAGTGACTCGCAGCCTTCAGCAGCTGTTGACAAGGACTATGGTATTCCCTTCAAGCCCCTGGGTCTGAGTCTAAGCAGTGGAGCAGAGAGAAGGGGTTAAGATACTCCAGGGTGTTAAAAACTATTTCTGGATCCCATCCCTGGTTGAAAAGCAGTTCAGTTGGTGAAAATTCAACAAAAATTGACTGAGGACCTCTGCCCAAACAGCCATGTATAATCCATCTCTGACACAAGCAAATCACTTTGCAAGACATTTCCATCTGTCTCCATTCACTTCTTGCCCTTGCTGTTTTGTGTCTCTGTAGCAGACACTGCATTTCCAGCTCTCCAAACTGAGGTATCAAGACTTGCCAACCACCAGCCTTTTGCCATGGTCATGTTTGCTGCATCTTCTCTCCCTTGGCTCCCTGACCTCTGTCCTGCAGCAAAGGGGTGTCTGAGCCCTCTGAGGCTGATGACACCACACAGAAGTGGTCTTCCACCTCTTGCTTCTTTCAGTGATCCCTTGGAAAGGTGCCCTCCACAACAAAGCACTCTCAAAGCAACCCTGTTTCTGATCCTCTCCCAGCAGCCACCTATGAGCAGGTTGTTGTAACACCTTGTTGATCCCACTCACATAGGGCCCAAGACTTTTTCCTGCTCTTGGGAGAATAATTCAAGAGATTAATCTGTTGCGACACAGATTTTGTTCAATAATAGCTATAAAAACATGGCAGGAAGTGGGAGAAAGAGAAATAATAGCCTGACTTGTGGTCATTTTTCATTTGTGGAATTTCTTAAATCCATTATAAGATATACTTTACATCGAGGGATGATTTAGTTTCCACTTCAAACTCTGGGTCCCTAAGCACATAGCTAACACTGAGACCCAGTGTTTCTTTCTTCTCTCTCACTCCCACCTCTCCCCACTCCCTCTCACAGCACCTGAAGGACATAATATTGTTATACTGGGGAAAACAACCATGGCATATGATATGAAGCTGCAGAACCTTTCCATGAAACATATTTTATCTGATCTTTTTCCACAGAAGCAATCTGGAAGCTAAATGGAGCTGTAATGCAGAGCTACAAAACTATTTCTCTTTCTAAAGCTCCTTACCATGCTCTGCATTTGTCAGCACTCTGGGTGGGTACATGCTGTGGAGTGCCAGATGAGGAACCAAACCTGCTGGCAGGAGTCCAGGCTTCCCTGTGGTGGAGATCAACATTCAGGAAATAAATGTGCCCATCTCTCATGGATCTCCAGAATCTGAGATCAAGTTTAATGTTCACTGTCACATGTATGTAAAGATTTATAACAAGAGAAGAAATAGCTGACAGTCAGGGCTGCTGTGTCCATTTGCATGGTTACACCTGGATGCTAAACAGCTTTTCTGGATTTAAGAGTGGTATGCCCAAAACATGGCCTTTCTATAGTCTTCTCTGCTATTGCAGAGACAAAACAAAAGCAGAAAAGGCATAAGGAAACCTTTCCAACAGAGTTTCTAGGCTGTAGGATAAAAAATATCCCAGTCCTGATATTGGTAAAAAGTTCCCACAGAGCTGGGCTGCGGCTGCCTTGCCCCTTGTCATTAGAATTAGGCATTTGCTTGTCTGCAATATGCTACAGCTCCCAAGAGAATTGAAGATAGGTCTGTTTGTCTCCAAAAAGGCTGACATCAGGCAACCAGCAATACCAAACCTCATCTGTCTCCTCTGTGAACAGCAGAGGCTGTTCCACTTCACAGAGTCTCCCACCACCAGTGCAGAGCACTCAGCCATCCCTGTCTTGATCTATAGTGGAAATTGTCTCTGTCCATGGCAGGGGGTTGGAACCAGAGGATCTTCAAGGTCCCTTCCAATACAAGCCTTTCTAGGATTCTATGAAACCTGGCAGAATGTGAACTTGCCACAAAAACAATTGCCATCTTCCCCTCCATGGTGGACTCAATGATCTTAGAGGTCTTTTCCATCCCAGATGGTTCTGTGACTTTTTCTGGTCGTGCAAAAAGGAATAGAAACTCATGTGACAAGCAGTACTAAATTTAGGTTAATAAACTATAAGGAGACCTTAGTTCTGTCTGTTGATGATACTCAAACCAGAAGAAGGACTAAAGCTTCTTGTTACAGAGCAGGATAATCTCAGCAGGCCTAACAGAATAAAAATTCATTTCTGCCAGTACACTGAGAATGACTCAGAATAAACATGGCAAGGAGATCTTAAAATAAAGAAGTGCCATAACATCTTGCTTCAGGATAGGGAGGAGAGGAAGATTAAACACTTTCATTAAATTAACTCTCATCTGAATGAGGCTTTTGTTTCATTTTTAAAGAAACTCGGGGTTTTGTTGTCATTTTTTTTCTTGAGTGGTAAATATGATGCAGAATTCCAGAAGCCTCATTTCTAAACAAGAAAATGTAATCAATTCCACAGAGCACTGAGACAAATCAATATGGAAGGAGTCAGAAAACCAAACAAAAACAATGAGAGAAAAATACTACCCTATTTATATGGCCATAATACATGGGAGAAAAACATACTTAAAATTACAGAGCTAATTTCTAAAGCAGCAAACAACACTAGTCAGTGATAAAAAATAACAGTAAACTATTTCAGCTGAGAAATACCACAAGTCTATGATGATTATAACAACCCATGTGATGGTCATTGTTGTCTGCAGTATAGAAACATCAGCTATTTTGGCTTCTTTTTGTTTTTTCATTTGTAATTAGCAGAGAGTAAGAGACCAGAAAAGTAATTATTGTCCAATTAACCCTTGTGACATTTCAGCTTCATTTGCGGCTTCAAAGTTTGGTTTTATAGCCTGGTGACTCTTCAGAAGGATAGCAAGACTTTACTGAAGACAGGAAATATCTGACTTCAGTGGGAGCTGCAAAATGCACAGAATCAACAATTAACTGGCTTTAGCATTCAGAGCCATGTCTCAGAGTCTGTCTGTGTCATAAGAGAGAAAAAATACTACATCGTAAGTAATAGAAAAAAAATCTAAAATCTCATCTTTTTTTCTTAAGATTCTTCCTGTCTCCACTCCAGGAAATGTCATCTTCTCATAGAAAGCACAAGCTTTCAAGTCAGCTGAGGACCCACAGACTTTTCAGCGTATTTTAGCAGGGTAGAAGCTGGCTCGGGTATCTTCAAAGGAGGTACCTTTGCTGCTCTCTCTTATTAAACACTCACTTTACTTTTTCCATACCTTGAATAAAATTCATAGTGAATTAATTTTCTCAGCTGCAAGTCAGGAAACAATATGAATGGAAAATAGGAAAGAAAAAAAAAGCCAAAGCAGAACTGGAATAGAACTCTGTTCTTTTGACATCGTGTTCAACGAATCTGAACATGAGGAAAGAAGTACATGTCCACTATTGCAAAGGAAGAAAAATTACAGTGGCTAACAACAATGTGTGATTGCTTTTGGTGTAGGAATATCCCTTCCGAGTCACTGGGAAATAAAAAAACCAAATCACCCTTAAAAAAAGTCATAAAGCTCTTTTTCTAATACAAAGGCTTAAATTAAACAAAATGTTAATCGGATCTCCCACCATTCTAATTTCAGTACAAGAGAGCCAGAAGGAAACATCCAGCAAAAAAAAGTTAATATTCATCTGGAGACATATTAAATGAAAATAATCACAAAGTCAACAAACTTTAGCCCATATAAAGTTGCATGCTCATTTTTATTCTGCCATCAGCTCTGCTTTACCTTTGGGCCATTTCATATCTGCTTGAGTTATAACTGGTGTAATAAATGGGTTCTTAGGCAGCATATTTCCATGCAAATTTACACTGTCAAATTACTATTCTTATTCCAGCTCCATCATAGAGGAAAAAAAATAGATTGAGGGATGTGTTTAAAAAAAAATCCTTATGATAAAAAAAATAAGGGTTTCAACAGACTTATCATTCGAAATATTATTTTTCACTGGAATAGAAGTGTATGAAATTTAATAGGAGTAGATCCAAAAAGCTTCTAGAGAAACTCAACTAAAGACCCTGTAAAAGTAAACCTGTTTGGAGAAGTTTTATTTTACCATTAAAAGAAAGTAAAAGAAACACAGTCCGAGCAATTGATTTTCCTTGACTGGTTTTCAAAGGTGATCATTACCATTCAATTTTCCCTATCTACTAAAATCACATGAATAGAATTAATTGCAAAACACAGCATCTTCCTTTGGAAAATTTCAACATTCAAAATCAAACTAAAGTTTGAGTGAGACGTGTGTTTAGGTACTCTGTTTTAGAGAGAGTCACAGTGACTTCAAAGGCACCGTGGAGCTGCTCAAAGTTGTACAAGCACGGCAGAGCTTCACTGGACCCGAGCCCTGGGAAGCTGTGGAGGAGGAGCACAATGCAAGAGCTGAATATGGTAATTTTTCCTGTGTTTTCACCATCCTCTTACTTTTTTAAAAAGGAGGAAAATTTCAATGTATTCTTTTTGAGGTTCGTGGTAGTATGAAAAAGCGTTTGCAGCGTGTGCAGCCAGTTGGCTGGCTGAACTGGCTGAGAAAAACCAGCCTTGTAATTTGGGCTATAGTAAATGCTGACAGAAATTTCTCTGATACTGTTCCACTGCAGCTGCCTCATTGTTCTGTTTTAACGTAATCAGCACAGTGAGGAGGAAGAAAGGAATGTTAATTTTATATCAAATAAACTTTAATTGAGTCTTTCATACTTTAGTACTGTATAATAAATGCATATAATGGTCTCTGGAGTTAGTTCTGGTTGTGACAACGTGGTGTCTCAAAAACTTGTCTTGGGTGCATTATGGTACATTCAGTTCTGTGTCACTGTCTTGCCACCTAAATGAGAATGGTCCCTGAGACACCCCCAAACACCCCTGGAGAAGTTCTGAGAAATCCCAAGTCCATCTTTAACAAAAGAGGCTCCTGGGTAAGGGAGCAGCTCCTCAAAATAACCAAAAGGGTCAAGGTGGGCACTGTCAAGGAAGAAGGATGATGCAGAAGGGAAAATTCACTTGCAACCAGTGGTACATCAGAACCCCCTGAGGCATGGAGGTGAGTTGTGACATGACTGACAGTGACCTTCCAAAACCACTATGAAGTAGCCTGTAAGCCACAGGGAGGAAAGCATGGCAGATCTCACCACCCAAAACCTCATGGTTCTGTTTTCCAGTCCACATGATATTGCAGTTCCTGGTAAAGGAATGAACAATCTTCATCTCTGTCTCCACCTGCCTCTGTGTCTAATTACAGGTGAGGTGCATTAACACAAGGGGATTTTGACACAGCTAAAGTTGACTTACAGATAGAAAAAAAACCCTAAAATAGGGAAAGCTTTTTTCAAAGCATGTATGCAAAGCAGTGCAGCTACTTTCTCCTCCTCCCCAAACCCCCTTCTTTTGTTTAAACTAATTTTAAGTAGATGATGTTCAGATGACTTTCAATTCATAGATATTAGGGGTAAAAACAAACAATCTCACTGTTTTAATTCTTACTTTCTCACAGAACTCGTACTTGAATCACAGACATGACAGTAACAAGGATAAAGGTCATGTTGCCTATTCCCCTGTCTCAAGATGGAGCATATTAGATTTAGAGTCATGCCTAGGCTGTTCTTAAAATATTCCAAGGGTGGAGACTGTAGATTATCTCCTCCAGGTTTAATTAAACTTCCAGTTAGAATATTTTTTTTAGAACTTCTCAATGTTATTTTATTCCATGGTAATTTTTCCCAGCCTTAGCAAGTATACAAAACAGTTTATCCTCATCCACGTTTGAGGTTTTTTTGTGCAATCTTTATGCATTCCCCTTCTCTAGAAGTTGGGCAGCCCCAGTTCTTCTCATCTTTCTGGTTTTGAGATTTGCAATCACTTAACATTAATTAACTCCCATTCTTTCTAAAATATAGAAGTTCAAGGCAGGAGATGGTTCTCAAAATTCCAAACTGGACCAGAATAAAACCAGTGTGAGAATGCTACATTTTATTCTTTTTTCCTTTTTTTTTTTTTTTTGCTTACTTGAGGAGGCAATGTATTAGCAGTGCAACAGCCAAAAGAAACCTGTCACTGACATTTACCATTAGACCTGGACAAAAGGAATAATTTATCTGATTAGTTTCATCTTTGTCTGTTTAATTAATTGAACTAATTCTTTGCAAATAGTTCTTGGTTGTTAGCATATTCCCAAGCACATTGTGGCAAGTATTAATTACTTCAAATTTAATTTGCTTTGCTTGATTGACCAACAAGGTCACAGTGCTCTGTGTTTGAAAGAGGGCAAAGAAGCCTCAAAGAAGCTTCTCAAAGAAACACAAGTTTTCTTTGTCCAAATATTCTGCAATCATCAAAACTTTGTTCTTTCCAGAATTATGCCTACAAACAATCTTTGCTAGAGCAATTACAGAAAATGGCAGTGGAAAATGAAACAAAGCAAAAAATAATTCTCTTCCTTTCCTTCACTATGTACAGACTGATTTCCTTCCTGCCATCATCTTCCCAACCAATTCTGCATCTCACAGCACACAAACAGGTACATTTTGATGGGAAAATTATGAAGCCAAGGAATGAAGCAGAACAAAGGAAACAGCTGTTGCCAGTCAAGGCTGGAGAAGAGAATCGGAATTAACATGGAATTTGTAAATTTAGCAAATCTATTTTGAGAATTCGGAATGATGAATCATTCCCCGCCTCCCTAACTTCCGATATGCCTTGAGAGAAAGTTTGTTTGGCTTAACCCTGGCCCTCCATTGTCTTTTAGCCAAGAAAGTCCTACAAGTGCTGTGTCTCCAAAGATGAGACCCTGGACTACAGGTCTGAATACATATCCTAAGCTGTTGCTTTTACCTTCAGTCGTTTTTATTAATGAGTCTATTTTACCTATACTGTAACTAGCTCTGCATTTACCATGCAGAGTTCTTGGACAGTCACTTCATTTCTCTGACCGCCCTTAGAGATTTAACTTTCCAGGCCCTGGAATTAGGAACCACTCATCAGGAAAACTGGTAGGACCCATGACTGGTCCAGCTGAGCAGCCCAGTGCACCCAACTGGTGCTAAGGGAGAGCAGCCTCCACCAGTGGTGTTGCAGAACCCCAGCCCTGTGTGGATAACAGCCAAGGAAAGCAGAGAAGGGTTAGATTTCACCACGGAGAAGAAGTGGTTCAGCTTCTGTTATCTACCTCTATTTTTTTACCCCATCTCTTGTTTGGTTTGTCTACCCTCTACTTAGATGGATCTTTCCTTCCCTTTTGTAACCCTACCCCACATTTTTTCCCAAGCATTCTTGGAGATGCCCTTTTCCTGCAAGCCCCATTCTCTGTAGTCTCTCTCCCTTTTCTATAGCTGATCTTTTTAACCTTTTTTCTTGTCCTTTCTCTCTTTTTTATCCTTTTGCCTTCTCTCATAGTACTTCTCTGCCCTATAACCTGTCACTTTCTGCTCAAAAAGGAAACTTTAAATCAATAGCCTGCACTGTGGAACTTCTGCCTTTTTCACTTTATTTAAATTCTGCCCTCATAAGAATCAATTCAAAACTTCACTATCACAGCTGGAAGGGAAAAAAAGTCCATGCAAGTATTTACTTCACATACAGACCTTCAGTGCCTGTACACATCCAGACACACACAGCCTAGTGGCACTTGAAAATACAGGTGGTGGGTCAAAAATCACACTGTCACTTCTCTTGAGGTTTTGGTCTCCTTTCGCTGCCCAGGGAGCCAACAGAAAGGAAAACCAAGCTTTTGCTCTTTCCATTTCACATTCTGTGCTCCTCAGAGAGGCAAATTTTTCCCACAGAACATTGTGTCAGACGACAGAAATTATAATTTGCCACACAGCAATATTGATTTAAATTATCCCACAAAACTACCAGAAGGTCAGGCTCTGAACATATTATTCATATCCTCATCGATTGACATGTTTGGCCTCAACAACACCACCCACAGCTTTTATTTTGGCTGGGGAATGGATATTCTCCCTGTACAGACCCACAGCCTGCAGCAGCGGCTCAGCATTGGAGCCCACAGCCACAGGTACCAGCTGTGACCAGCAGCACTGACCAGCAGCTGGACAGGAGCCCCATCCCAGTCCTTGCATCATGTCCCTGACTATTACACAAAATACAGTCCAGGTAGTGCTGATTCAGGACATAAAAGCAGCAAGAAGTTCGGCTAAAAAAGTCAGTGCCTGTGGCAGCAGTCAGGAGTGAACAGATTTATGTTCATAATGCATTACCAACCAGTGAAGACATCTCACCTACTCTTACTGAGAGAAGGACCCCATAACACCTGGGGACCAGCTGAGACTCTTCAGTAAAGTGCTAAATCTATGTGGGACTCCCTGTCCTTGCAAGAGGGTAAACAGGAGTCAGTGTGTTAGCAAAGGACAAGACTTGCTCCATTGGAGAAAGTATTTCATTTTCAGGAGCAACTCATACTCTTGAGTTACAATTTCCCATGGCACAAGTCCCTGTGATCCTGAAGCCCAGGTGCATCTGGCATAATTATTTGGTACATTCTGTTAGAAAGGCATCCAGTTGCTTTTTGGTGCTTGGGCTAAATTCTAGCTGGTCCTTTGGTGGCAAATGAGAGGCATAAATCAATGGCAGTTGATCAGTAATTATACAAAATTACAGTATGCTTTTGTGGTGTTTTTAAAAGAAAGTGTCATTTTGCTACTCAGCCTGACTAATTTCTGGCTCATATTGAATCATTGTGCCATGTTTGCAGCTCATTAAAGCCACACTTGCAGATCTCTCACCACTTTGCCCTGAGTTTTGTAACGAAAAGGGGGAGAAGTGATGCTTTCTCCAGGATTCTGCAGTATATTCTGAATTGCCTTGAGGTGACAGGGCTTTTTCAGGCCAAAGCCAGCCCTGCAGGCTGGGCTGACAGCACAGCTCACACCTCACCCTGCAAGTGAAGCAAGGTCCCTTACTCATCCTCTCAAATTGCCACACTGGGGTCAGGCTTGGGGAGAGACACAGGCTTTAAAGCTTCATTAGGCTGTTCAGCCCTGTCTTGTTTCTTATAGACCAACCAGACCCAAGGAGTCTGGAGCCAGAGCACAAACACACATATACACACAAATCTTCACCCTCCATAAAATGTTCCTACAGCAAAAAAAATAAAAAATTCCTTTCAATGTTTTTGGGTAGGTTGTGGGTTTTTTATGGTCAGACTGTGCTGAACTAAGGATTACTTACAACGTACCTATACTTATTTCCACTTTGAAATATTTACTGTGGCCTGAATTTTCCCCCTTTTTTTCTATTCTGTCTCAACATCCTGGGAAATTTTACTGGAGAAACAGAAAAAATAATTGAAAATAACCAACCTCACAAAACAGTGTTATCTCTTCTGGAATACCAGATCAACCCATAAACCAATAAGAGGATCCCTTCCTGTGTAAAGCTAATGTTTCCCCATGGCCTCTTTTATGCATAGTTCTAAATTATTTTCAGCAAAAGTGGTTATTACAGCCACCATTAGGCAGCATTTTCTGATCAGACAGTCTTGCTCCATTAAGGCCAACCTCTGACAGCAGGACAGCAATGCATCTGAACCCTGTCAGCATCCCCAGTGACTTCATGACAGGATTCTGCTATACCAGAGGCAGCCAAAAAGCCAACTGGAATTAGCTTGCTTTCCAGGCACTTCTAACATCCATATTGATATCACCCAATACCAGTGCAATACCTTACACTACTTCAAGTGTTCATCACTATTCAACAGCTGTAATCACTCAGCCTAAAATGAATTTTGGGCAGCATCAGCAGTGGTAACAAGATGAATATGCTTCTCTAGGAAGCTCAGAGAGGGAAGGCAAAGAGGGAGAGACTTGGTATTCCTGGAATTCAGATCAAAAGTCTTTGTCACAGAAACCCAAGGAAAAATTTCAGTGGGGGACACTTCATTTTGCCTCCTCCTGTTTCAGAAGAGTCTAATATTCCTTTCTCAGAATACAGCTTTAAATTTGGACTTATAAACTTGTCTTATTTTCTCAAGTACCAAATGCCTAACTTTGGGTGAGATCATCATCATCTTTGCTAAGCAGGATCCTCAGGCCCCCAAACGGATTTAGGATCTTAACTTCAGTTAATCTGCTTGACAAGTTTGAAATGAATCTGCCATCTGGTACCCAAATATATCTAGAAAATAAAAAACCTTTTGGTTGTGAGTAAAGAGAGAAACAATAGGTCTGTAACCCTCCCCTTCCCTCCTTCTGCCATGAATAAATGCAGAATATTTGGGGTTTTTAAATTTTAATAATGTTTTGATGGACCAGAAGCAGTAGGAGTCATATGTGACTTTAAGAGGCTAAGAGAGATCAAGCAGAGGGGAATGAAAGCCTTTTTTCTTAATGAGAAAATTCAACAATCACGAATTTTTTCTGCAGTTTTTATGGTTTTACCAACTTATTTAAGGAAAGGCATGTTAGGCTGTCTTAATTCCAGGTTATACTTATATTTGAACAATTCTGAGTCTGTTGGTGACTATTAACAACCTTTAACTTTAGGCAATTTAGCATCTAACTTGAAGGACCAGTCTAGCTGGGCTCCCTGCAGGGTTTAATGGGAAGAGTCATACTCCTTCAGATGCCAATTCACTGAAAGTACCTAACCTTCATATCCTTAATTCTCTCAGAAAACTTTTTTTCTCTAATTCTCATTGAATGCTAGGCTCTAAAACCTTCCCAAAATTTCAACCTCTGACACCAAAAATTATTAGAAAAGCTCTTGCACAGTTCATGGGGAAATAACCATGCAACACCAGAAACATGCAGTAAAAATACTCCCACTGCCCACATTACTCTGATTTCCAGAGCACGTATTTAAATATAAACCAGCATTTCTGAAGTAACATTGTGGGTGCTGTCCCCAAGATATTCTTCCATCAATAAGGACACATGATCATAAATTAAATCAAGTATGCTCCATGGCAACCATAATGAACAAATTCACTTCAAATCCTGCCAAAATGGCAACATATCAAATTTAATATTGCAATACGTTGTCTGTTAATTAAAGACCAAGGGCTAGTTTCAAAGGGGAACTAGTAAGGTTTTAAAAATATGCCAGAGATAATGTATTCCATGCATTCCTAATTTCATAGGCATCCTTTAAAACAAGTCAGAATTAGTTATGTGTCAGAGCCACCCCCAGTATAAGGGACTAATTGAATTTCTTACAAAATTATGGCACAGTAAGAGGCATTGCATGGACTGCACTTTCTGTGCTAGGGTAGACACCGTGGTGGAAATGGGTTTCCATGCTGCACTCGACTCAGTGCGAAGGCTGCTGCCAATTAACACTCTTAATACATGTTAATTTAAGATTTCCCTTTTCCAACCAATTGATATCTGATTAAACACAGAATACGGGTTTTTTCAAGTGTTCATTAAATAGCTAAAATTTCCTCACAAGTTTCATGTTTTATATGAGGCCACAATCACAAAATATGTAGCTCATGTAATTTCCAAATCATTACTGAGTAATTGGACTTATCAGTTACATGCTAATTAAACTTCAACTGAATGCTCTTTCTGCAATCAGTTGACATCAGATAGATGCACGGTACCCATCTCATTAGGGAAAAATGGAATAGCTAAGGCACTTAAAGTGGAGTGTGGCAGACAGAGCATAAAAGCAAGTCAGCTCTGTTATGGGAACAGCACCTGCAGCTCTCAAAGCTACAACGGAGTCAAAAATCCAGCAGAGTACCCAGGGCAAACAGACATTAGGCCAGGCTTCCAAGTGGTTCCCAAAGTGTGAACTAATACAGGTATTTTGCCTGCCCTGTGCTCTGTTCTGCCATTGTCATACTGCCACTAATGATGAACTCGACTGGGTTCATATCTGCTTTAGTGTGTCCACAATCTACTAAAGCTCAGAGTGTCCCAAGAACATCAGTTACATCCACTGACAGACTGTGCACACGTCAGAACATGGAGCAATCTATTTTTGGAGACCTACTAAACCAGTTGCTGGTCTGCACGCTGCTCCTGCCGTGCAATAGTTAAGAATTCACAATTTCCACAGGAAATAAATCATCCATGAAGAAAAGAAACAAGGGAAGAAGCATTGATACATCCCAAATTTGGATGTGCTCTCCTTAGCTGGTGAAATGTGTTCATCACCAGTATGATAAGGACAGAAAGATTTTGTAACATTACATGATAAGAAAGAAATCAGACTTATGTCCACTATGAGATTCATTGGCTTTTTATGGAATGATTGGATGGGAAATTTAGGGAACACAAAGTGATGACAATTGCAACTCTTCCTAGTAATTAATGGGAAGGAGATAAAAAATGTGAGAAAACATCAGGTGGTCTAATGGCTTTTTCAAGCTTTTTATCTGCTAGCACTTCTTTTCTCTGGGACTGTGCTTAGTATTGCTTTTCACTGCTGGATTTGGTTTCGGCGGCTGGCATCAGGAAAAATTCAAATGAATCTTCTTTCAGGGAAAGGGGAGGGAAAGGGAAAAGAAAAAGACATGTAAGCAAATTTCCTTTTTGGTGTTCTCAGGAAGTTGGGTCATTACTCCTCTCTCTTGAAGGAGAGAAAACCTGCTGAGCTGCATGGGAGATTTGCCTGAATATAAATTATGGGGTTTAGTCCTAAAGCTTATCAAAGGGAGTGGAGTACAGCTCTGCTGTGTCCCAGCTGCACAGCTGTGAGGGATGCTGCTGCTCCCCTCAGCCCACAGATCTGCCAAAACACAATCTGTGCACCCAAAGCACATCTTCTGTTCCTCACCACGGGAGCCTGCACCAAAATAAGCAGACAGAACCTAAGGAAACACAGATATTTCAAACCCACAGGGATCAAGCAGTTCCCAAAGAGGTTTGCTTTGGTTGTTTTTGGTTTTGGGGTTTTTTTGTTTAGTTTTAAAAGAACATAGACTTCTACAAATGAATACTCTGTAGATACTGATTTCTCCAGCTGATATTCCTGTAGTGCAAATTTACAAGCATCTCCGAAGTTCTGAGTTCCAAGTTGAAAGCCAAGCATGAGTTTTATTTTTTTAATGAAAGCCTGAGAACTGGCAGGAAGATCTAGAAGAGATGTCATATTACTAATGCGAGGCTCTAAAAGTGCAATTAAGCATGGATGAGTATTTGCATTCATTTCAAACAAGTTACCTTAAAACAGTCAACCTGTCTGCTCAAGAGAAAACTCATTTCTTTGACTTACATGAACAAATTCTTTTAAAAAATAGTTTCTTCAATTAAAAAAAAATTCTAAACCATGCCTGCAATTATCATCAACTTCCATCACAAGGAAGATAATTATTTGTCTGAAAGCTCAAAAGCTAAGTTTTACGTTTCTTATTAATGCCATAAGACAAACTGTTGAGCCTTTCAATGCTGTAACAGTGATTACCCTACCTTATTTCAGGTTTAAAAAAGTTCTCCAAGCTTCCTGCCTCCAGAACAGCACATGTAACAAACGCTCTAAAGTCAGCACAAGTCCAGGGTGGTGGCATCTCTTTGAAAGAAATCATAGGTGGAGACTCAGCTGGAGTTTGGTAGAGCTTTGCCTCTCGCTGGCCTTTGAATGTTGTTGGGCAGTCCCTGTTCCCAGCCTGGCAGAGTTGGCTGCAACTCCTCATCCTCAGTGCACAGAGAAGGTCAGGTGGGAATCTGCTCCCACCCTTCCCCTTCCCTCACAGCACTGTTTGCAGAACCAGGGCTATGGAAACTAAGGGAGCCCCTCAGTTGTAACTGCATTAGGCGTCTTAAAATTAACATTCACCTCCCTGACATGCACATCACTGCAGTAGGAACTCCCTTCCATTTGTTTACATGTTTAAGTAGAAAACAGAATTAGAGCTGACATACACCTTGTTATATGATTACCACTGATTTGGGTGGCAAATCTGCAAACAGCTACAAGACCAGATAGAATCATACATCACTATTATTATACATGTGGTATTTTTGGTTTAATTTCAAAATTATTACCTTAATGGCACACTGATTTTATTTCTGTATTGAATTCCATTTAATTGCCCCTTGTTTTAATCTTGCAGGAGCTTTTAAATCACTGAGAAGCTCTAAGAATGTCATCTGCTCACAGGTACTGCATGCAATAAGATGTATTGCTGCTATTATTGCCATTATTAGGGGTGTATGTTATGGTGGGAATGTCATTTGATGTGTCTTGTGGGAACAAAAAAGCAAAATGAAACCAAGTCTTTTCCCTTTCTGGCACTTTGCCATTCCACCGTTTCTTTTCATATAACTTTTCATTCTTTTCAATAATTGATTGCTTTTATTTGGAGGAGGGGAAGATGACATCCCCAGTAACGCTGTCATCTTGGACCATTGCATCAGGAGGAATGTGACTCGCTTCAAGCCAGCTGGGAAGTGGCTAAGTGGGAAGTGGCAAATATTTTAATTTTGAGCTGTCTAAATCAGTATTTCCTTGGCCTTCCCTATATGTGCAGCAGACTTACTTCCTCAGGCAACCTTTTGCACTTTTGTATTTTGTAATCACACACAACTGCAACTATCCTTATCATACAAGCATAGGGGAATTTAGCAACATCCCATAAAGAGAAAGTTGACTGGCATTTTTGCTGATAAAATTTCATTTTCAATTGTCAAACAACAACTGGGACATAAATTTTCTTCTACAGTTCAGCTTTTGGATAAAGTTTCAGCTCAGGCTGTTCGCCATTTTCAGAAGCTAAAACCTGGTAAAATATATTGTAACAGTCAAGTAAAAAAAAACCTATAGAACCACTTAATTGAATATTTTTTCCTTTCTTTCCTCCTGGGGGCCATTCTGCAGCTTTCTGTGAGTAACACGATACAATACAAATATACATCTTAAACCCAGCACTGCTTTATACAATTGCATGCTGTTTCCACTGTTATTTAATAAATTGTTCTGTCTAATATAAATTGTCTTGCATTCACCTAACTTCATTTTCACTTGCTACTGTGGGGCTCAGAAATCTGGTTTTGCTAGAATTTTCCAGCATGAATTAGTTTCTAGGTTTCTAGCAATGAATTTGGGGTGAATGTAGGTAATTCTGAGTTGCCCAGCTTTTTAAGGCAGTCGATATGGGCACAAAGAACAGCACAGATTCTCATTCCAGTCCATAGGGGCTATTTCTCTCTATTCCTACTGATGTGCTTCCTATGACAATTACAATTATTTCCTCTATCCTTCCCCCCCACACCGCTACACAGTGTATAAAACTGACAAATTCATCACAGGATTTAAATTAAAGGTTGTTGCCAATGTTTCACCTCCGAACGAATGTAGTGTTTAATAAATTATCTTGAGTCTCGGAGAGGTTCCATCATGATTCACTCTGGAACATCTCGAGTGCCGGGGCATGCCAACAGAAATAATTAATTTCAACAAGGCTCTCTATTAAGATGCAGCAGACGTGATTAAAGGAGTTGCAGTTTTGAACAAATGGTTCAACATGTTGGTGTCGAATGGAAATGTTCTCCCTCCTCAACTGGCTCGGCAGACGTTGGACTTCATTATGAGGAACAAAACACAGAAGTGTGCAGACAGGTGCACAGCAGCACTAAGGACTCCAAAACAAGGCAGAGCAACAGCTTCGTTTTGCTGTTAACAGAACAGAGACAGAAGAAGACCATCCATCCAGAGCCATCAAAATGATTCAGGGGGAGCATTAGTTAAAATAATAATAATAATGATAATGATAATAATAATAATAAATTTAACAAAAGTATTGGTAATTCACAGTAATGAGAGCTGCCTGCAAAAATAAGGGAACTACCAAAACACATAAAGTGATTTGTGCCTGTTGTCTCCTGTAAGCTTGTGGGAATGTTTAGAAAGAAATCGTGTCTTGAATTGGCAAAGCAACAACTCGGTTTCTCAGCTTAAAACAAAAAATAAGAATTTGGCTATTGTTATTTAATGCTTAAAGACTGATTTCCTGATGCTAAATACGTATTTAGAGGCTTAATTCCCACTGAAATCAAACGACCAAAGTTCATCTCAGAGAGTCTTCATAACTTACAGTAATGGAAGCGCAAAAAAAAAAGCACCTTTGGAAATGTATGGATAGACACTTAAAATGCTCACAAATTGCCTAGAAAAAAAATTGGGCTAGTTCTTTTAAGTGAGATCCATCAGAGGGCTTAAAGAGTTCAGCAAGAAAGAACACAGAAGTATTTAGGATGGGTAGCAATGATGAAGGCAAGTATTGCCTTGGTGCCTATTCCCCAGTGTCTGGAGAAGTGCCAAGGGGGTCTGAGGGACCCTGGCAGTGCTCCATGGGAGGGAGTCACACTGTAATTGCACATGGTACATGTATGAGGCAGGATGGGTGGGACTTCCTCCAAATCATCCATCCCACAACGAGTCAAAACACCTATTGAGACCTCCACAGCCTACAAATTGATATTAGAATAAAAATCTCCTCTCCAGTAAGAGATATGCACACTGAAGTCACACCTTTCAGGAATAGCAGGAACCAGGATGCTGTTGTGCTGGGCAGCTGAAAAATAAACTTGGAACTATCTCCCCCAAGCCCCTGAGGAACATGGACCACTGACTGGACCAGACACATATGGACAAAAAAGGTCTTCCTTTCAGTCCATCAAGGTGAACACAAACCCACAGCACTTCTCTAAGGTTAGTGGGATACTACAAAGCCAACAATCAGCAGTTTTTCAGCTGAAGTTGTTCCCCCACATATAAAGAAAAGTGAAATCAGGCAACTGGTCATGCAGGGCACAAGGGGAAAGAGCAAACCAGGAAGTCTTCTGCTGCCCAAGATAACATGAATAATAAGATACTAAAGATGTTAAGTGCCGTGTTTATTTTCCCATTGTGAAGTGAGGTTTGCCCATGAAGAATTGTCTGTCTTGAAATAAAGCACCTTTCAAAGCTCATTACAAAACCATCTGAGCACTCCTGACAGTCAAGTTGGTGTGTGAGACAATGGCTAATTATTCATCATGAATAAATTACCAGATGAACACATTCTCCCTTTTTTTCTGAGGTGTATTACTGGAGTACTTGAGGGTGTGGGTGGAACAAGGGCCTCAGCAAAGAACTGTATAAAAACTATGAACAGAGAAAAGTAAAAAATCTCCAGCCCCACTAAACCCATAAACTAAATTTCCGAGACAATAAACCATGTCAGGAAGGAAACTGCAAGATGAGCAATACTTTTGGTTATATCAGTGACTAAATCAGACTTCTGGAAACTGCTAGACTAACAGTATAGACTACGAGCAAATTAGGGATGGTAAAAAGAAGAAGTGAGTAAAGAGTACATGGATTACTTACGCTGGTGTTTGAGGACCAGTGGTGAATAGAAAATCAGGTCACAGCTAGATTATCTTGACTACCTGATTTTCATCCTCCAGATTTTTTGCAAATTTAATGAGGTGTTGCTCTGAGGGGGCATGACATTTTTCTGTTGCCTCCTTTTTACTGAAATGGTCTAAATAAGAGAATGAAGAAAGGTGAAAAGAGTGCAATCAGTGGATAACAAAGGAATAGCTGTGAAAATCATGGCTGATACACCAGCTTTTAGTGACGAAAATGCAGTAGCAGGAAAGATGAGAACAGCAGCAAATAAACGCAGGGTTGCACACACGTCCTGAAGCTGGCTTACAAGCAATTTTCTCTATATCCTATTCACACCATTTGGCTTGCTGGCTCTGAGTTTTTCTGTTTCTATTTGTTTTCCCTAAACGAGCAATTAGTCAAATCTGAGTTAATGAAGCTTGCTTAGTCATCCAAGGTCTGTAAAACTTTGCCAGGAGTCAGCATCTTTGCAACCTTCGAAAATGAAGGAGTCTGGCATGACAGGCTTTGCTGACTGGCCTTTTCCATCATCTGAAATCCCATTTATCAGCTCATTTCAGGCGTCTTCTGAAATGCAGGAGAGATGAAGAGGGAAGACTTTGTCCTGTCAGGGCAGTTCATATCAGTTCCTTTAGACTAAAGATTGAGAGACTTAATCAACTCAAGTAGAGATGACAGTGAAATATCAGACTCTCAAATCAGTAATGATCAGGGGGGATAGATTTAGAGTATGTCTGAGAAAGAGCTCTTGCTCTCTATATGGCAATTTGGAATCAGGGTTAAGTCCACAGGGATTTATCACACCTTTGGGACAAAAACTGAAAGTACTGCTCTGATCAAGAGGAGTTTGATGGCCTTGAACATTTTCAGGGTAAGAAAAAAAACCTTTCCTCCTATAAGCTCCAACTGCAGAAGGAGTGAGACGTGCTAGAGAGGGCACATTTTAAGTGGAAAGGCAAATGTGGTGCCCTGCACACAACAGTTCTTGCCAGTTTTCATCATGGAAAGGAATCGCCCAGGGAGAGAAGGAAACCCACACCTGTTAGACTTCACAGACATACAGCAATTGGTGTGCCAGAAAAACTTAATTTCCTTGACAGAATTACAAAAGCAGCACAGAAGAATCTTTTGACACACACACTCTCAACTAAAGCAGAGGCTTAAGTCTGCCATGATATCCAAGCCAACGTTAGCATTAAACATTTTAATTAATATTGTCATTCACATTATTAAAAAAAAAAACTTTCTGGAAGGAAAAAGGAGAATTAAACAATTCCTCCAACCTCTAGAAGTCTGTCTTCTTTCAGATGGCAACATGAACATTTGGTATTTCACTTGGCAAATGTGACTGAACAATCAGTCCCCAGAATGAAAGGCAAGGACTTCTACATAGGAATTAAGAACTAAAGTTCCAGAATGAAGGCTATAGCAGATTCCTATTTTTAGTGCATTATTCATGGAGATGTACAACCAAGACACACAGATTACAGGATTACACACTTACATCCTCTCTCCTAGGGAGACAGAGTCTGGCCTAAAGTTGGTGTAATGTGCCACCTCCTCCTTTCCATTCCACTCTCCAGTCTCTCCATATCTCCATCTGTTTTGAGGCCATATGGTAAATCACGTTTTGTAGTGTCTCCTGTTGCATAAATCCTTTTACAATCTGAAATGTATCTTAAGAAATCAATTAGCTGAAGTTAATTTAACCTTGCAGCCCTATATGTACCTCCTGCATTTACTCCTACCATCTCCACTTATCTCCTAACATCTGATGAGACCTGTGTCTCCTTCCGGCTGTGCAATTGCTGATCTCCTAAAACAGTTTTAGAAATCCTGTATCACAGGCCAGGATTATGTAAGAATCTAGTCAAGCATTGAAATCCTTTTCAGTTCTGTGAGAAGGAGAACTTTTCTACTTTGGGAACCTGAACAGGTTTGTGGTCCAACCTCCAGCAGTTCAAATACCTCCACCACACAGGTGAGCAGTTAACCTGGTTTGGGGCCAGATTCCAAACCAGTACCAAGTACTAAATGAACAAGAAAATAATTTCACTTTCTAGTTGTGGGATATTTTGCTCCACATCAAGGAACAGACAAGTACTCTGTGTTCTGTGTCCTAAGGGCTAGTAAATTTGTACAAGAATGAAGTTCTTCTTTCCTTCTGATTTCTCCTTTAGGACACAAAGTGCTAAAGCAGCTGCCTTCCAGGATTCTCTTCCCCTGACTGGGATCCTCTGTGCTGGACGCTATCTAAAGCAGCAAGGTTTTGGTGTAAAAAAACATACCTCATACATCTTTTGTTAGCCAGAGGTTGTTAAATATACTAACTAATATCTGTAATGAACAGAAAATCAATGTGCAATCTGCGTTTTCAAGAGAAGCAAAAGTCAGTGTCAGCCCTGTCATAATTCATAATAGAGGTTTCTCCTCCCCCACTCCCCACCCCTCCAGAATAGGAAGAAAACAAGCACAAGCTTTCAACTTTACAGGCAGAACACTATATTTTTCATCTCTTCTCTTTTACAGTTCTCTAAGAGTTTAGCAAGGTCTTACCTCCTACCAACACACTCCTTTCAATTACTTCGCAAAATAAAGTCTAAAATCTATAGACCTCCCAATTTGCAGTGACAAACACGCCCATTTCTAGGTTCAGATATCTAGATGGTATTTACCTAACACTGTCATACCACCACAAATATTAGGAGCTACTCTTTCCACAGTAGCTCATTTATTGGTTATGTGCATCCTTACAGGCTATGCCATCCACAGAGGCACCCGGGTATATTGAATTTAACCTGATTTCACACACAGGGCCGGATTTGCTGAAGAGGACTGGAGTTCCTAATCCACTGGCTTTAGTTGTATACAGCAAGTACCTCTCTCCAGCACATTTTTGGCAAGTCTTTACTGCATGAGCCATTTCTAGAAACCCAGAGCATTTCTTATAGAAGCTGTTCCCTCAAAACTGCAAGGGCCAAGGGATGATGAGGTACTACAGCCATTGTAAGGGACCTTTGGGAAAACACAAATCAAGCCTTTCCTCAGTCACCAGGCACATATAACCATAAAACTGAGAAAACATTGTAAAATGTTACCCCATCAACCATGAACACAAAGTTAAGAGAGGGTTTTTTTTTCACAAGTCAGCTCCTTCAGATTCGCTAGTTTTGACTTTTATTTAATTGTTTGTTATCCTGTAGCAGCTGGAAACAAGCCTCACAGTTAAAGCATTTTCTGGGGCAGCAGTACCAAAAATAGTTAATTGAGCAAAGCTGAGATCCAGAGGGGAGGAGATGGATAGTGGTGCATTCTGCCCCTCTGAGGCTGGGATCATGGCAGCAGGACCAAACTGGCCTATTCTCCAGGTGCAGGTATTTGCAGACGTTTGAGGGGTTTGGGAAATAAAAAGTGTTTTCTGAGAGCTCACAATGAAATCATGCAAAGAAGGGATTTTATTATCCTGTCACCCTGTATCATCCCAAGGTTGAAAATTAAGCACTTCTCTTGTGCCTGCAGAACAACAATATTTTTCTGATGCATCTTGTATCTAAAATGTCCTCCCTAATCACGGCTTCAGGTAAAGAGTAAATCTCCAAAATGCATATATAGTGCAATTTAAAAGTTTCAAGCCAACGGTGCTCAAAATTCTGATATAAGCAGAGTGCAGAGCTGGATAATAAATAGCTTCTACTCTCTCATAAAGCCACAGGAAACAACTGAAATGCAGGTGAACGTGTTCCTGGTTTTCTCCCATCTCACAGGACACTCCAGCCCACCCCACCCTCTCCCACCCCCAAAGAAGAACAGATAGGAGGGAACACAGAGCAGTCTCCCAGGTTCCAGATTAAGAGGAGCATGAGGAGCTGGCAGTAGAACTGGTGAAGTTTCTCTGGTAGATCCAATCTGGACTACAGGATTGGGCCCTCTTTATTAAAAAAACAAAAGAAAACAGCAAAACCTGCAGCAGCTGAAAGCAAAGATGCTTTGAAAAAGGAAATGTTTTCATTTTCTATGACCTAGCCCTAGATCTCCCAGTTTTACTTTTCTATCCAAATAAAAATAATTGCTGAACATACCACGGAATGCAGATGAATGATAGAGGTTTGTACACAGGGATGAATCATTTTCTGGCATTAAGTGATATTACACTAAACAATAAAATCTTTAGCCCCTATTTTCTCAGTAGATTACCTTTGATTATTTCATTTTAACTTCTGAATCAGAAGTCTAAAGGAATTACCATCCCAGCACAGTGCTAGACTCTAACCCAACATCTCATTTCTAGCAGCAGTGAGAAAAGAGGAAGGCACACTATCTCAGGCACAAGCTCTTTTGAGCTTGTCCTCCAGAGGTTTCCACTGAGCCCTCAACTGTGGAGGGGTTTGCCTGAAGCCCAGTAATTTAGAATCCTGCTTACACACAGTTTTTATTATGATTATATCTTGAATAAGTTTATTTGTATGTATTCACTGTTCATGTCAAAAATTCTTGAGTTCTTCCTTGTTTTTGAGATTTGGGATGGAGAGTTTTGAACATCAAAAGGCTCAGAAACTTAAAGACACTTCTAGAAATTTTGGCAGGCCCAGTAAATCTGAGAAAGAAAATTAGAGTTTTATGCTTCCTTTTTCCTTTTCCTTCTCTTTACTGGGGATTTCTTGTTGAAGCTTCCCTTGAGGTAGCAAATTCACTCATTTGCAGGGAAATTGAAAAGTTCATTTTAAACAGTTTGCTACAGCAATGCTTTGCCTCCCTCCTTTTCCCTCAAGTAGGAAATGTGGAAATGCAAACATAGAAAATGCTTTAGAGAAGCTTTCAAAAGTTAGAAGGGGTCTTGTGGTGAGAAACAAACAGTTTATGATGCTGTTTGAAGTCTCACTGGGAAGCAGTCCTGCCTTCTCAGGGCTTTTGGAGTGCCTGCATTAGCATGGCAGCTAAAGCCTCCTGTGAAAAACAACCGTGTTTTTTCATGAGCATGTCTGCCTCTAGCACAGAGAGGAAATAAAATAGAGGGACACTAAGCCACTGGAGATTGCAAGACAGTTAATGAGGGATGTCCTCAGGAGAAAAAATGCACAAACACAGCTCTGAAATGATGGAATATCTGTAACCTTCCTTCCAAACAGCCAAACATGCAAGAATCCACACTGTGCATATTGTCACCACACCCTGCAAATTGCTATTGACACTTGGCAAATGAGAAACCCAAAGCTCCACACGGTGAGGGTTAGATTTTTCAAAAGGCTAAAAATCACAGCAGGGAACTGGAGGCAGTCCCCTGAATCCTAAGCTCATTTTTGCTCCTGTACCAGTCAGTCCTTTTGTGGGCTCTGATTTATTCCTATTAGAAAAAACAAAACACAGCAAAAGAAGGCACAAACCAAGCATTTCTCTCGTATTGATCCAAATTCTTTCACTTAAGTCATAATTTCAGTCCTTCAGAGAAAATGCATTTCTGTCCAGGCTTCAGCTAAAATGCTCCAAGAGACATATTCTAAACATATATTCAAAACTTGTCATGTGCCTCCGCCTCTTCTATTTGGAGAAAATGGAAAAAGCGAAAAGCTAATGGAAGAGGAGCTGAGTATTTCAGAAATTTGTATTCTGCTTCTGCAAACCCAGGGGAATTCAAAGATTCAGCTAAAAATGGGTAGCATTTGTTTTGGTGTTCTTCATTTGCAAGTCTCTGGAATATTTTGAGCTTTAATCATAACACTAAAAGGAGACATTTTCTGCATTGTGATTCACTGGATCACAAGGGCATCATTTACACTTGGACAATGGCTTTTTATGCTGGAAATCTCTAAGCAGGATCATCACCTAAAATATGTGTTTGCTCTTAGGTGTGTGGGGAACAACACCATAATTCCAGGTTAGGGTATCACTTAACAGCCACATGTTTTATTTCCTACATTATGTCAGGAAAGTATAATACAAAGGTGTTTACAACATTTGGGACTGTATAAATAGACTTATAGGCTGGGGGGAGGGAAAACCTCCAGCACTATTAACAGAATTTTTAAGAGCAACCCATGTAGTATGTGTCTTGAGCATGGTAAAGATTATCAAGATTAACAATCTTCTATGCTGGAATTTTTCTCCCCCCTTTTTTTTTAATTACTCAAATGCCTGAGTAATTTCTTCACTGAACTTTTAATTTCATGGACAACTCAAGTATATGCAAACAGATTGTAAATACTAAGTTCAGTATGCAAAAAAAAAAGAGAATGGGAAAAATGACAATTCAGTTATTAAATCCTAAAAGTGAGTAAAGCAAAAAAAAAAAAAACCTAGGGGGACTTCCAAGCCCTGGTGGAGTCCTTGAAAAAAATAAAAATAAAAGGCACAGACAAAGAATAGTCCCATTCTTTGGATTATGTTAACCAAAACATGATTCCCTGTTTGAACATTTACTTGATATGGAACATTAATTTCTCTAATGAAATAATGGAAAGAAACTGAAACAATATCACAGTTAATGACATTTTCTCCTCACCAGACAGGTACATTTCCTTGTTTTCTTCTTTTTTTCCATTCCTAGGAAGAGCACAAGTTTTCTGCAAAGCATATAGAAACTGCCAGTTCCTTCGAGTGATTGGGAAGGGGGGCTACAACAGGGAGAAGAAGAATATTCTAATGGTGCTGTACTCAATACAAAGTTTACTGGAAGAGGATTTCCAGTGCTCTTCACTTACAGGAACTACTCTAAGAGAAAAGAGCAAGTTGATTTTAATGTAGTCTTTTCCAGTGCATTACCCTGTAAGAGAATGCTCATTCATTTACAGAGAAAATGTGTCCTGGGCTCAGTTTCAAAGGTGGTTGTGTTTCCAATAATTAAATTGTGTACAGAAGGCAGTCACTTATATTCCACACTGTTAATTTTATGCTAAACAGAATCTTATTGACTTCCTGCCCCTTCCCAGCCTTCAGCTGGAGTTACACATATTCCATCAAGGATAAGAAATAGATTTTTCCTTTAACTATACAAGTCTAATGAATGGTATATGATGTTTGAACCTAGAACAAGTATTAGAAAGACCAAGAAAATGAGAATGGGGCAGTTTACTGCAGATCTTACTCTTCCAGTCAGAGAGTATATTTAGCAATCTACTTGAGAATTCACCCTGGAATATTTCCTTTTACTCAGTCCATGCAATTCCCCCAAAGTGTTCAGCAATTGACAAATATACATCTTCATTCTTTTAGCTTGCATGGAAATTTTAAGGAGCTCTAGAGCTGTTTCTTCCAACTCCTCTCTCCCTCCATCCTATGTTGTCACTACCACTAGTATGACGGGCCACTACACGAATGGCCAGACAAAGAACCTCTGGGATGCTTTGGGATTAGAACTGGCTGCAGCGGTCTCCCAGGTCTTCAGGACTGCAAACCCTGTTGTGACCTGTGCTTTGGACCTGGACCTCGCTCCTTGACCTGCCAAGGGAATGCAAAAACCAGTGTAAGAAAGCCCAGCTGCTCTGCCTCCCCTGCAGAGCTCAGCAGCGACGGCTCCGGGGTGAGCAGGACGGAGCTTGTTTGCACAGTAAAGTCCACTCAAGCCAAGGGAAATATTTCAATTATTTGAAGTGGGTTGTAGATTGGAGTTATAATTGAAGCTTCGTTTCTCAGTGTTAGTTCAATGTGAATGCTGATCCATGGCAGCAATCAGCAGCAATTGCCTTTACTAACTGCAATTATCTAGAACTATTGAAACGCAGCACCCCATGGAAGCAATTTCTTTTCTCTTTTAGGACATCATTTATTTGTAAATCATCCAGGGTGGGTCCTTGTGTTGCAAACATCACAAATGACTTCTGCTTCTCATACAGTCATCTGATAGCTATTCAAATTGGAAAATAAAAATGTAACGTTGTAAGACCTGCTCCAATTGTCCCCTTCCTTTTCCCAAACTCAAACAAAAGTGAGCAGTAAAGAATAATGAAGGAAATTTTCTAAAACACATCTTTTCCTTCTAAGAAAAGCACAAGGTATTTGTTCAGTTGCAGACAAATTCCATGGGAGGTTACACTCACTTCACAAGAGATTACTTTCGCAGCCAGAGCTGCAATGCAACGAATTTGCTAAATCAGATTTCAGGCATTTCAGATGGAAAACCTTGAGAGACTGTCCAATTTGGTAGCAATTCAGATATGATACCATGAACAGATCAACTTTCTAATGGAGAGGAGAGTGGCCTATGCTATATATACATACACACAAATCTGACTGAAAGTGTCTTAAGTCACATGTTCTTTTACAAGAATGTTTAAGAATGAAGACAGTTCATCTGCCATGAAATAACCCTTCAGCTGAGTTGTTGGGACTTGTCATCAGGGTCAAATAAAAACAATTTTTTTGCCAATGTCAGGCTAAAACACAGGAAGCAGAGTTTCCTTTTTGATTTCGGGCTGGTTTTTTCTTTGGGGATTTTTTTAAGGGCAGCTATAAAAAGTCTAGACAAATGTAGTCTCCCTGGAATACCTGATGATATAGCAAGGACTGGATGTGCAATCCTATGTTTGACTCTCTCTTTGGAAAAATGTTATTTTTTCTTCCTCATGGGCAGATTAGAGTGATACCATTATACTTCAAATCCAATCTGTGAGATCAGCGTCAGCAGAAAGATTTATTTAACTTATCCAAATCTATTTAGGCTACCCAGAAGTGACTCGAATACAACACATAAATATATTCAGAGGGAGAAGATACCAAGTGGTAAATGACTATTCAGTATTTCATAAAGGCACAAAAACAACCAATGGATGAAAGATAAAGCCTGACTCATTCATCAAGTTAAAGTACAGTACTAATTATTTAATGACTGCAAGGGAAACTGCTGGCATAGGCTGGCCTGGGAATTTGTAGCAATCACCTCTGTAGGGAGTAACAAGGACTGATTGGACCAACATCCAGCAGTAGTTGTTCAGGAGGAGCTGTTGCTGCCTTGGGGCAGGAAGGTGGCCTGTGTCACCTTCCTGACCTCCCTCCCAGCCCTGTTCTCTGTTATGAAACAGCAGAGAAAGCTGTAGGACTCCCGAGAATGGTAATGGCCAGCAGAATGCAGAAGCTCAATGCAGCATGTCTGCTCACCTCAAAATCCATTCTTTTGGAGAAGTGGAATATGATCAGTGCTATCCCCTTTGAATTCTATAGCCAGCAGGATTTGATAAATAACAGGAAAGAGATTAAACAATGGGAAGAATATTTCCCAGATATTGCATATGCTTTTAGACAGTGTCAGCTGCAAGTCAAGGCTGGAGAATTGGTGCCCTTTGATTTCCTGTGCTGCTGGGCCTGGAGGAGCAACAGTAAAAAGCTGAATTTCAGGAACTGAGCTTGAATTTACAGCTCTTGTTCATCTCAGAAAAAAAAATCAGGGTGGTGTCTGAATGGGAAGTGTCTCCTCCCACTTTTCCAAGCCCTGCTCAAAGCACACTCTGCTGTGGTCAAAGAACTGAACAGTGTGTATGGAAAACTTGCATCTTCCAGCCAAAGAGAGCAGAGCCTGAGGATGTTACTGCTCATGACCTCTGTAAAGGGCACCTGGTTCTATGTACAATGACAATCCAGACATAAAGATAAGTTTCAGTAGTTCCAATTCTACCTCTTCTACTGTTCATGACCAGAAAATAATACCACAGATGACTGCACTCCTCAACTATCCACCTTGACCTTCACTTGACATGCCCAGTCACTTACAGATCCTTTCATGGCAGTTACTATAAATCCATCCCATTGAGAAAAGGAGAAATAAATCATGTGGCTTCATCTTTTTCCATTCAAATATTCATTTGCATCATTTATAGATAATGAGATAGAGACTTCTTTCCTTTTCTCATTGTGCATGCTGGCCTGTCAAAATTGGTGCTGCTCTAGCTAGTGCTCTTCATTTATTGCATTGGATCTAAAGATCAACATTTCTCATTTCAGTCTGTATTCTCTAGGGTGAAGACCTGAATATGGAAAATAGAAGAATCACTAGTCATAACCTTAAAATCAGATTAATTTCACCTGCTGAGAAATCTTTTGCAATGCTAAGAGTGAAATCACTGATCCTGATGAGACACTGGACAAAAGAACAGCTCAAATGTTCTCTCTGCTTCAGTGTCTTAAGGCTGGAAGCTCTGCTGTGCAATGCCAGCTCTTAGCTAAGACAAAGTTTTTTAAAAAAAAAAAGGAAAAAGGAAAAATAAAAGGTGCAGCATTGGAAGCAGCCTCCAAATTTCAAGGCAGAGTCAATAGTTGAGTCAAGATATGGCACAACTGAGCTCACAGCAATCACTAGTCCTGTTTTTGCACCCTTGAGGAGTAACAAATCTTGAAATCTTCAAAATATCTAACCCCAGTGGAAGAAATGGAATTGAAAGTCAACCCCTGAACTGAAAACCAAAAAAAGACACAGTCCCCTACAAGCAATCTGTGAGGTTATTGAGCCAGTCTCTGACATCAGGGAGAACAGACAGAGAAAAAATAAGTCTGGTCAAATATTGCAAACCTGGAAATCGAGCTTGATATCATGATTGTGTGCAGTCTATTCAGATCCAGTCATGTGGCAGTGGGCAGCTTGCCTGTTTAACATCCAATATTCCCAATTTAATGCTCATTTATATCCCCCCCGCCCAGGTTCTTAAAAGCAGTGGTTTTATTTTTTTCGTAATGCACCACTCTCCCATCTCATGCTCACTGTTTCAAAGCCCTACCTAGCTTCCAGCAAAAATATACCACTTGTAATAGTGAGAGATGGGTGAAGCTCCTTTCTAGTATCATTACACATGTATAAGAATTTAAACTGTGATTTCAAGAACTGTGTGTATCAGTCAAGACTCAAGTCACAGCAGCGGCAGCCAAGAGGAAGCTGAAATGGGATATTCAGGTGCAGAACTAATTTTAAAAAGGCTGAGCAAGTATTTTAGGGAAGAGTTTTATGAATTTGCCCAGGCTCTACAAAGATTGTGAAGATTTGCAATGGAATTTAGTTTGAAAATAATGAACTGAAATACCAGCACTACCTAAAGTATTCTCCAAATGCCCCTTATCCAATGCTTCCTCCAGGCTTCTAACTTGTTCACCCAATAGCTGCAGAAAATATTCTCTATAAAAACTGCATAAATGAACAAAATCCATGACTTGCAGAGACTAGGAATTACTTTTTTAAAGCCTTGCAACCCTCCACATTCATTGCAAAGTACATGAAAAAATAACATTGCTTGCAATGACTGCTACTGCTCATGAAAAACATCTTTCCTGATCACTGACATGGCAGATATGCAGCTGACATCTGCTCAGCAGTTTAAGATTGCTTTGCTGACACATAAAATTGAGTTTCACTGTGAAATCAAGATGATATCATTGGCTATTATAATAAGTTGTTAAACCCATGGTAATATTTTTCTGTCTTTTTCAATCAAATAGTTATCTTTTTGCTCTCCCTCCCAGTCACTAGTTGTGAGTTTATCTTCTCAACAAAACACTCATAGAAAAAGTATTTTTGCTGTGTTCTTAAACTGCTGTTGCTTTCAATAAAACTAATTAACATCTTGCAGTAAACCAGTTCCCTGGGTATCCTTAGATTTCAAATGAAGCTGACCTATGCACAACAGGGTCTTCACTTCAGATTGAATGTGCTCATTAATACTTTCTAATAAATGAGACTACTGGGTGGTGCTGTTCATCCCACCTCCCAGAAGGTGCTGCAGAGCAGGAGGGTGGAATTGGGACAACTATTTGATTTAAGCATGCCCATGCCTGTACTCTTTTTCCCCATTCAGCGACAATTAAAAAGCTGAGAAAAACCAAGGAAAAATAATTGGGAGGCTTAAAGCTCTGGGACATCCCTGCTCAAAACCTGGGCTGCCTTGTGAGCAGCATGGAATCCTCCTGTACCCCAAGCACACAGATGCCTTGAGGATGCTGATTTTTACCCTCAACAATGTAGTGTCATGGGCCAGTATGCTCTCGTAGAGCAGAGAAGCAGCTGAGAGGAGAGTTGTTCTTACATTGCACCCACTCAAGGCTGCGTGTAGCCCATCATCACACTGCAACTCGGATGAAGGGGAACCAGTTCATCTGCCTGTCAGCTAAAACAATCAGAGCTCAAATCTCTTTAGAACTCCTAAAAGAGAGGAGAAGTGGATGAGGCAAGATTTCTCACTTCAGCATAGTCACTACAGTCAGATTTCAGTAAAGAAAACGCCCCCGCACAGCATTTCCAAAAGTGACAATCTTTTGCTTCTACACATAACCCAGGCTACCTGAAAAATTAATGTGACATTATTAACACCAGAAACACTCAAAGCATTTTCAGGTGAGGCCAAAGTGTGGGGACCCCTCAAGCTTCAGCAAAAAGGCTTCACTGGATGAGTTTTGGCAAGGGAAAGATGAAGGTCAGAGCTGGGTCAACAGCGTAACAGAGGAAAACCAACTTCAGTCGAATAACTTACCTTTTCTGTAAGAGATTTGTGTAGCTCCAGAAAAAGCATTTGTAAATCTAACACTTAGGGGCTGGTCAGAAGAGGGACAGAGAGGATTTCTCAATAGCTTGAAAAAGTAAAGAATAAAATAAATAAATAATAAAAAAGAAACAAACCACCAAAAAAACCCAAAACAAAGGAAACCAATCAAAAAACAAACCAATAAAAAAACCCAACCAACCAAACCACAACAAAACAAAAAAAAAAAAGGCAACAAAATCTCACTATCTCCTTTCATTCCTTGCTAGCCTTTTTACTACTCCCTCTGTATGGACCTAAAAGCTGTCCATAACTTGGTTCCCTATTTCTACAGGCTGTCCAACTGAAAGAAGACCCCTAACAAAACATCCCATCTCTAAGCTCCCATTTGATGAAAAAGAATATCCATCTTTCCTGTCTAAATGCCAGCAGCAGCACTTCTTTCTCCTGAGAGCTCCATATACAATCCCTATTAAATTGAACCAGGAAAACACTCACTCATTCCTTTTTAAAGTAGCAGATTACCCATAATCCCCTCCCTAGGAATTCAAATTTTCTTTCCCTTAGAAAAAGGCTCAGTCAAGTCATATCCAAAAAGAGACTACTTAGAGACCTGCCATGCAGGATTAGAAGGTAAATAAAAGTAAACTCCTAGTAAAAATGTCTCCTTTCATTTCTTCAGTGATGAAAACAAGGCCTGCAAGCAGATGGGTAGCCAGTTAGGAAACTACATTTCCCAAGAGGCCACAGGTCTCAGATCAAATTTCACACTAAATTTCCTGCTATAAAAGGCTTTGTGGCCAACCAAAGCTTTTGCAGATGATTTGGGAGGGTGGTGCTGCCATTTTGTAGGTTGTCATTATTACTTAGGTGAGTAAAAGACAGTAGCTTCTAAAAGAACTTTTTTTTTTATAAGGTACCTTTAATCTCAGTATTCTTGCTATTTCTGAAGTTGATAATTTAGCCTTTTATTTTCATAGTTTATTATTGTCGTTTACAAGAGGGTAAAAGTTAAAGCTTTATGTTGGCATGACCAAAATTTTCTGTAGTTCAGCCTTTAGCAGAATGGGGTTTGAAACGTAGCAAAATTCACAGTTATGCTCTGGTAGGAAGGAGTCAACCAGCAAAACATGCATTACAAAGAGAAAAATCTCCAAGCTGTTTACAAACAAGTGTGTGTGCCTCTCTTGCTTCAGGCTGCTGATCAAATTATGGTCTGGGTTAGCTGAGGATTCAGGGCCTCATGTATTTGTCAGAGTCTGCTTGTAAATATAGTCAGCATCTGCATTTGAAAAACCTTAGCAGATTCATTAAGTGCTTTAATAAAAGGAAGAAGGAAAATGAAGCGAAATAGAAAAGATTTTAATTAACTTCAGAGTATTTTCTTTTCCATAAGGTTCGTATAAGGACCTTGTTTTTTCCATGTCCAGTAATGTTTAGATTATGTCCACTGTATCTGTTGTGTCTTTTTTTTTTTTTCATGAACACGAAGGGGAAGATTTCCTTCTGAATAATGCCTGGGTCTTATTTGTTTGAATTTGGTGCATGAAAGGAAAAAAAGTGCATGTAAAGACTTTGGGACTAGGCTTATGCTTTCGAAGATACTTTGGTGCTCACAGAATCAAATATTAATACTCTGAGATTTAGGTCCTAAATATTAAGGCAGATGATATCTTAAAATCACACTGCTTAGCTTGCTGGCTTAAAGTGCAAAAGTCTCTTTTTGTAGCAGAGAGACATTTACTATTACAATTGATTAAAAAAAAATGTAAGCACACAATTAGAGTTAGTTTTCACCAAAGGCTTTAGAACAGCAATCTACCTCCTATGTTCCTTATTGTTTAACAAGGCACCTGCTGGGAATTTTTATGTGTAGAGGTTAGGTAAATTTAGGAGTACATTCTGATTTAAATACATCTTGTTTTGATGTGATCTACTCAATTATAAATGCAGAACTCTGATATAAAAACACAGCTCCTCCTAGAGAACTAATATCTAGGCTTTAATTTAACCATTAAGCACTTCCAAATATATGCACTTAATTAAAGCATTAGGGAAACCTCTTGTAGAGTGCAAACAAGAATCCTCCGCATTTTTCACCCCAAATGCCCCTTCCTGTCTTTGAAACTTAGTTCTCCACTTAACAAAACAAGTTTTTTAGTGCTGCTGGTTTTACCGATCCAAGTGGAACTGTCAAGATGTTTTAAAATTCCTCTGGGATGATGGAGGATGCTGTTGCTTCTAACCTCGTTGCTGCTCTATCTGTGAAGAAGTGGGGGCCCAAAGAGGGGCTCCAAGAAGTGGCAGCCACTGCCATGCCCCGAGCAAGCAGAGCAGCAGCCCAGGCTGGGGGAGATGTGCTCACATAAGGCAGAGCAGTGCCTGGGCATATGCTGTCAGAAATGAATGTTGACTGCCCTGGCATTGGCAGGCCAATAAAGCTGATTGGTTTTTAATTTCTTGGCCCTGGGATTCCAGCTGCATGCTGCACAACTAGAGAAACATTACCCAGGTACTGCTCAGGCTGTTTAGTGATGCTGGTGGCTCAGTTGCACACGGAGATTTCCGATGGAGCTGCCCAGGTTGCTTCGTTCTCCATCATTACCCCCCTGCCAGCACCCGGCTGTCCTGGCAGCCTGGTGATTTCTCAGGGGCTGCTGGTTATTTTTCCTGAGAGTTGGACTTTTGTGGAGAACAACACAGCAAATTGGGCTGCATTTCTTTTCTGCCTCTTTCAGGCCTTGCTTACCCTTTCAGCTTACAGTGTTTCCAAGCAAGTTTCTGTTGCAGGAATTGGTGGATAAAGGGTATGTTGGGCAAGAGAGGGGAGAAAGGCAAGTTCAGGGAGGCACTAGCCATAGTAAGAGAGGGTGGCAAACTGCAGTGTTGCATTTTGGTGAGATAAATAATACTGCAGGCAAGTTGTCTTTTCCATCTGTCTCCCTCCTTGTTTAAGACATTGCAGGTGGGCAGAAAATAAATCCTGTCTGCCCAGCACCTTGCCTGGGTTAGCACAATGAAAATCAGTTTATGTAAATTTGAGAAATAGAGCTGCCTATCTACAATTAACACCTACTTGGAAGGGTTAGCTTAATGCTAAGTTTTTATAAAATCTACTTACTCCAAGCTTGATTAACTGTGGAGAAAGAGTTATAGAGTCATCTGAAGGCATTTGGAAATGTTTGCAGGAAACTAAAAGTGACCTGCTCTGCTGCACATTGAAACCTTGATGGGTGTTGTAGAAAATAAAACACAATTTATTATGTGTGGGTTTTCTTTCCTTTCCTTTCTCCATTCTGCTGACTGAGCAGCTCATGTCATTTACATTTCTCAGTTGGAGAAACACGAATCACAGTTATTTGTATTGTCTGAACAGTTTAAAACCCAGGATCCATTATAGGAGTGGGTGGGTGGGTATACAGCTCTCAGGAAGGGACAGTAACTGGCATGACCAGGGAGATCCACTGGCTGAGCAGGTCTAGTTCCACCAGTTCTGAGTGTTTTACTGACTTGTCTAAATCAGAAACATGGATTTTGCTTTTTCTTGAGATAGGTTTCTACTCAGTGAACTTGTACCTCATAAATTTGTCAGATGTTTTAAATTGGTGACTTCCAGCTTTTGCTGGTTTAACTGGAAGTCTACTAAAAGCTTCCTGAAGGAGGCATGGACTGTTGTAGTGTGACTTGAGGGCTGATGGGCAGTAGATATGATCCTACTGATTTACTGCTTGCATGCCTTCAGAATTAGGGCAGGGATTTCAAAGAGTCACCAGGGCATAAGTAAAAACACAGTTCCTAGTACTAGAGGGGAGGTATTTAGAGTACTTGGCATTTGGAAGCCACCAGCAACTATAAAAATAAGTCACATATGGAATGTGGGATCTTGTGAGCCTGTTTTGGTCATTCCCAGGTGACCACTTGAGCTTTCCAGTTACTCCCTACATTGCTAAGTCTTTTAAGGTTCTGAGTTTGAAGCCTAGAAAACTTTGTCTAAGTTTTTTTAATCTCTTGAGCTTTTGGTGCCCGTGGAGATGACAAAGATGTCAACACAGCTTTTGTCTAGTTATCATGTGTGGCCACGAGATTATCCTTCTAAGTTAAAATACTTGCAGTGCTGCTGTGAGCTTTTAACATTGCTATGCCTTCACTTTTAGAGCATTTCCATGACAATCTTTCTATAAGAAGGACTGAGGAAATAAAAATAAATCATAGGATAATGCAAATTGAGACTGACTACAGGAGGTCTCTAGTCCAACATCAGTCTCCAAACAGGACCAGCTGTGGGGAGAGATGAGGCTGCTCATGGTTTTATTCAGCTGGGTCTTTAAACCCTCAAAGATGAAGGATATGCAAACAACCTGAGCAACCCGTTCCATGGCTTGATCGTCCTCAAGTGAAGGGGCTTTTCTTTCCATTCAGTCTGAAACATTCTTATTTCAATTTATGTCCTCTGTCTCTTGGCCTTTCTCCAGTTGTGGAAGACCTCCCCATTCTCCAGAGCCTTTCAAAAACGTAAGTGGATGACTGGGGGATCCCTGTTGTGTGGTAGGACAAAGCAGGGGTACAGGCACAGTCTGCACACCAAAAACAGTCTCCAAAACCCCAGCCCGAGCAGGTGGGAAGAGCAAAGGGCACAGGCTGCAGTCTGCCCTCCTCTCTCCCCATCTTTTCTCACTGACCAGAGATGGTGCCCCACTTTGTGTGTTTGGAGAGCCAGTAAGTGATCTTTTCCCTGGAAACATATTGCCTTTCATGGAAAGTTGGAGATTTACTGTGTTAAGCAGAAAGCAAATTCTGTTGAGGCAAAACCCAGAGAAATTTTAGGCTCTGGTAACTGCATGTGTCATTTTGTGTAACTAAAGTGAAAAGTCAAATGATTTCTGGGAACAGAGCAGGTGTTCTGACCTGCTGCAATGTGTATGCACTGCAAACTGAACTGCCTGAGCACCACAGGAATATTTGAAACCTGTGTATGAATGGCAGGGAGGTGAGGCTACAGCAGCTGTAAAAGCTCTCTTTTGGCATTTGACCACCTTCTAAACATAAAGAGCAAAATAATTCATCTATCTCCACGGTCAGGAATGGCTGTGCTACTTAGCCTCGTGTTAAACCTTGTGAGTTTAAATTGGCTTTATAGCCAAATACAGTCAGATTGAGGTCAGACAAGGTACTGGCTGGTTTTGCAGGCAAGCTGTATTTTTTATTTTTATAAAACTCACTGGAATCCATTTGCAATGACAGATGCCATGGAGTGCATCTTCCTGATAGTTCACTACTGATAATAGAGCTGGAGATAGCTCAGTGAGCCTCTTCATCATGAATTTCTATTTTCTTTTATAGTCTTAAATATTCTCACTGCCTTTATCTTGGAAAACATATTGCACTTTTGTTTCTATTTTGCTGGTTTTTGAACACTGCCATTTTTAAAGGGTTATTAGTTTTCCCCTTTTCTAAATTCAGCTCCTTATTCCTTAACAAGAAAAAGTATAACTAAATGAACTAAAACCATTTTTTTTACCTTGTCATTCATATGACTTTGGAAAGTGGTAAGATACAGATACTTTTGGGTTTTGTGTGTGTGAGCCCACAGTCAAAATCAACTGCTTTCCTGTATTTGATTCTATGATAAATATTTTAATTCTTTTTTTCATTGCTTACTCAGAGAAAGATACTTAAACATTTGGAGTCAGTAAGTGTTGGAAAGCAGATAGCTGTGCAATGACTTTCCCCACTTTTTGTATTTTTATGTTTGGCATTACTTGAAAAGAGCATTCTTCTTTTACAGAGTGTATTAAATTGGGATTTTGCCTCTGCTGAAATCCTATTCTAACCATATTAATTTTGGGTACCTCCTTATGTTCACCAGATATTGTTCCTGTATCTTTATTTCATCACTAACACTGGTCCATCTGACAAACTTATCTTCAGGGAAGCTGAGAAATAAGATTCCGTGGGCTTGATTAAGTTTTACAAGCAGCAGCGGATTTGCATTTGCTTCGCATTGGTGTGGTGGCTTTCCCCACTCAGTGGTAGAACAACTCCTGTACAAACCTCCCCCTGCTTTCATTCACAGTCTGAGATAAACAGATGTTTGGTGAGGTGTTTAGCATCTGAAATGATTCGTCTGCTCACATTCTTGCTCCTACTTTATCCTGCGTGGCAGTTTTTGGGTTGCCTGGTTTTGTTTTTTTCAGTTTTGTTATGAAGAGAACAACTTCAGCGTTCCATTGTGAGTTTCTCATCTTCAAGCTGCA
This sequence comes from Neopelma chrysocephalum, assembly GCF_003984885.1. Taxonomy (NCBI): domain Eukaryota; kingdom Metazoa; phylum Chordata; class Aves; order Passeriformes; family Pipridae; genus Neopelma; species Neopelma chrysocephalum. Next base: position 10,175,928 of record NW_020897720.1, read on the forward strand.
GCTTCTGCCCAACAATAGCACAGTGAACAATGGTCCATCAGAGCTACAGGAAGCAATTTAAGATGTATAGGGTAATGAAGAGCAAATGTACTCTCGTCGTCACAACTACGTGGAAGATGCTCTAAAATTTTATGACAAATCTTCAACAGTCCAGCTGCAAAAGAAATATCTTGTGGAAGAGCAGAAATAGAAAGCCTTCATTCATCAGCAATGTCTCTTTGATGTCTTTTTTCATTTTTTTTTTTTGAGAGTTAGTCAGATAAATTAATATAGTCCACATGCCATGGTCAATGGTACACTTCTTCCTTGCAGTAGCTACACCAGAGTCATCATTTGTGTGAGCGAGCATTGGTCTCTGTCACACCAAATACCAAGAACACAGGATTTATTTTTTTTTTTAGATCCCTATATTAGGTATACATCATATTTTGGTAAAGTGTATTTGCAGAGTGAACAGTGTTTTTGATTCAAAGATACTTTAGTTGTAGAGACAGATTTCCCATCTTCCTTTGGCTCTGCATGAGGCCTTGTATGCTGAAGTAGATCTGTAATTTATTAAAGATAACAGCGTTTAGGGTTGGAGAAAGATCACATTGGTTAGGTCTGAAGGGTAAATCAATGCCATACAGGCCTGAAGAACAGTAAGTCTCATTATTCTAATTCTGCAGCTAAACTGATGGGATGTTTGAAAGTGTGATGGATAAATTGGAAAGTAAACTAAGGAGCAAGATCCCTTCAGTTTATGAAAGGACTGGAAAAAGGACAATAAAAATGGGAACATGCAGATGGGAAGATAGCAGCTAAAATAGTGTAGCAATGATTGGGGCTTATGTATATCCCTGGCATAGATAATTAACTGATTCAGAAACATCTGATAGAGAAATGATAGAATAATCAAGAGGAAAATACATGATCTGTCATCTGAGAAACTGATTATATGTCTATGAAATGATTGATGACTTGTTTGGACCTGGTTGCTGATGTCTTGTAATGTTTTGAACTAATTCACTAACGAACATCTGAACTCATTACTCATTGAACTAATTCACCTGAGTGGTGAATTTGGACTTGAGCTGTGGCTGTTGGTGGGAACAGAGCAAGAGAAACAAGGACTGATAGATAAATGCTGTGGAGTACTTTGCACTAATAGTGGGTAATGAGTAAAGAAGAGGTTAAGGAAAAAGGGAAGAGTGATGCCTGGTGCTTGTGGTAAAAGTTGAGGGAGTGAACCCTCCAGTGGAAGGAGCAGCCAGAAAGAAAATTTGATCTAATCTTGGCCTGTTCTGCTGTGTGCCTCTCTGGTAAAGGAAGAGAGTCATGCTTGAAACACATCTGGGAAATTTATGTTTAGTTGTCAGTCACAGAGTTATAAAAGTTGAGGAATGCAAAGATGCAGTTAATTTACTTCGAGAATTCACAAGGTGGCTGGAATATCACACGTATTTTTCTGGGTACTGGGGAGAGAAAAAGAATCTATATGGTCTTCCATTACAGCTTCTGGTAGAAAAGTGTTTCTTTCAGCATACGTAGAGAGGAAAAACACTCTTTGGTTTTTGATAACAAGACAATTACCTCCCTTTCTACTGCAAATCTTTCTGGAGGGAACAATGTTTCCTAAAATGAATGTAACTATGCTGGTTTGAAAAGTACATTATAAGACACAATAGCTTTCCCCCTGCATTTTGGGTTGTGTCTCTCCTATTGTATTTTAATGTTTCTCTGAAATGAGCATGCTGTGTCTTTTCCTTGTTTCAGTTTCCAAACAAGTTTATTTTGTCAGGTCACTAAATACAGTGTATTTACAACCATTATTAACAAATCAGATTAAATGTGCCATGTTTCTTTGATTCTTGGTTTAATCAAGCACTTCAGATTTTTTTTTCAAAAAGCAGGAATATATCTGAATTATGTAACTATTATATTATTCTCTAGAATTCGAAAGAAAAGCTCTTTTTTTTCGAGTCTTGGTAGGAAAAAAAATAGCAATATTGTTCTGAGTTTCTGTATAAGCTCTTTCTTGTTGTTCCATGCTGTCACCTCCATATGGTTCATACATTTTTAGTAGTAGAATAAGAATATAAATCTCTGGATATGTGGTTTATTAGTATAGCCAAATAAATAAATGAATTGCTCTAAAAACTGAAAATGTCCCTTGGGATTCACTGAGCCATTTACAACCTAAGTTTGACAGGCAATGATTTGGTCAAACCATCTCTAACTTTTATTTGAAAAACAAGGATAATTAAAAATAGTATGAGGCATTTTGGTCATGAATTATTCTGATCAGGATTGTAACTAGAATTTTATTCCAACGCCGAAATGAAATATCTCCCTGTATATCCAGTGAGTTTCATTACAGCTTCAGTTTTATTACCTCACTTTGGGAGATTTAATCCTTTTCTTGGAAATGCATTACTGTTCAGAAAGTACAAATAAAAATGAAATACAGCCATTTCTCTTTTTGGGGGGTTAAGGGAGAACAACGGGAGAGAAGGAATCAACTTTTATATTTAAGGTGACTAAACCTTTGTGGTATTATTTTGTTGAAGTGCTCTTAGCATTGTAAGAGCCTTTTTGAAAACTCAGGAAGGGCAAAGCTTAGGGGCTTTTGTAGAGGCTACAGACTTGGTGCCATGGTATTCCTTTCCCACCTCATGAGCATTATTAGCGTGGCAGTTGCTGTGGTGGGTTCCTTGCAGGGTCCAGGTGACCCATCCTGGATGCATGAGAATTTTGGTCTTAAGCTCTGCCAGGGGAGGTTTAGGTTGGATCTTAAGGAGAAATTTTTTACAGAGAGAGTAATCAGCCATTGGAATGGGCTGCCCAGGGAGGTGGTGGATTCTCCATCCCTGGAGGTGTTTAAGATGAGACTGGATGTGGCATCAGTGCTGTGGTCTGGGAACCACGGTGGGGTTGGATCAAGGGTTGGGCTTGATCATCCTGGAGGTCTTTTCCAACTCGACTGATTCCATGATTCAAGGGAGAGGACTTTTCTGTTACCAAAAGAAAAGAGATAGACTGAATTCCTACTCCTTTCCAACCCAAGACCCAGCACTTGTCCTCAGCGATCCACCTCTGTGCTTTGGAGCCTCTTTGGACAAAGACCAACATCTCCTGGCATGAGGGAAAAGACACAGAGCTGCACCAGGACAAGTTCCTTGTAGTTGCTCATCAACAACAGGCACAAATCCAGTGATTCCTCTTTTATCCTCACGTTCCTATGAATGAGCTGAGCCCCATGGCTGGAGCAGGGAGCAGAGAACTGGCACTGAGGCCCCAGGAGAGGGGACTGATACAGCCCCGGTGTGTTTGAGATGGAGAAGTGCTATCTAGGAAGAGAAATCTTGTTGCAGATGAGTATTAATAGGTCTAGCATTTTCTTTCCCATGAAAGTCACCTTCCAAAAAAATTAATAGTATTTGATTTTTGGGTAACCTGGAAAGTGTTTCTTTTCACTCTTCCTTCCCTTTCTTGCTCCAGTTTTCATCAGTGTCTTGGCACTTATAAATCCAGACTATTTTATGTGTGAAGGGTAAAGATTAATGCTACAGAATAGGTTTATCTTTTTAAAAGTACTGTCAAAAGCTGAAGCATGTTACAGTCTAAAACAAAATTGCATCATAGGTATTTTCTGTCTGAAAATGAATTTGCTCTTTTGAAATGTGGATAGAAATAAAATTAGTGTGTTGGTACACAAAGATATATATTTTTAACCAGTTTTATTGCATTTGTGCAGACAAATGCAGTATGAGGCTGAAAAAAAAAGGGAGAGAGAAAAGAAAAATATTAAAAAGCAAAAGGTAAGGATTGAGACGGAGAGACAAAATGCAAAAGTGAAAAATTCCTGCAATGAAACCTGATGGTAGAGTTTAGGTGCAAAGGACACAGGGTCGGAATTTAAAAATTATTGTTGCTCAGCTTCTGTGTATGTGTTAGTTTTTGAAGTCAGGCAATTGACAGGAAAAATGATGGAAAAAGTAAATTGATCCTTCTGCAGACTAACAATCTAACTCGTATGATAGATCCCTCTGAGAATAAAAAAATAGAGGATTTCAAATATGAAGTAGTAGAAAAACCTTTCTTCTGTAGTACCTATGGAAAGTTATAGGAATGAAATAGATTATAACTTCTTATGTATGTGGCAAATGTTTCACTGAGGTGGAGGTTTCAATATCAAGGAAGATGGTTTCACCTATTAATTGTTTTTATTTAAAAATTAAAATACCTAGAGGGGAATATAAAGTCTCAATCTACAGAGAAATTTCCAAGACATGTACTTTGTAGTTAAACTCACAGGAAATGAAAAGTCAATGGAAATTGGACATGAGCACATGAATGAAAAAAGATGGGGCAAGACTAAGTGAAGGAAATTAAATGACACTGAAGGAAGCAGAACCACCTTACCTCATCCCTGTGTGTTTTGTAAATGTAATGCCTGCAGAAATTTCTTCAACCACCACAAAGGCAGAACTTCTCTTGAAAATACTGTCCTGAGCACTGACTGTGCCCCAGCAGAGCTGCTTGCAGTGTGAGGGGACCTGCACAAGCCAGTGCCAGAGGCTGCCTGTATTATCACAGGTGTATGCTGTGGGTTCTGTTCGCAGATTTTTAAGACAAGGGAAGGTTTATTCCAGAAACCTTTACCTATGTGCTCTCTGCTTCTCGCTTCCTGCAATAGATCACCCTTCCCAAGATGATCTTCCTTTTTTTTTTAATTGTGGTTTACTGGAATATTTTCATGTGATGGTTTTTTTTCAGGGAGGGTGGTTATCTGAGGCACTGATGTGTGGAAATACGATGCCCAGCTGGAGAAACAGAGTCAGTGAGGCCCCAGCAGGCAGCTCATTTTCCCTGCCCCTTCAGAGAGTTTGGCAGCCAGCTCTAATCCCTGTGCTACCACATCTAAACTGCTGCTGGTACCCACAGTCATTAGTTTGGGGTTTGTGTGGTTGTCTCTGCAGTACGCAGAAGTCAGTCTTCAGCACACCCTGACCTTCCCTGTGGTGCCTTTAACTCACGTAAATACTTCTGAAATGCTTTCTCTCGGCCTCTTCCAGAAGAAGCAGTGCTCAGACAGCACAGGGGTAAGGTGCTGCTCACTAAAGCTCAGGTCAAGACAAACTGAAAGTACCCAGAAATACAAAAAAACCTGGGGACCAGCACAGCCCAGGGGAGTCCTGCTGTCCTGAACGCTTTGAGTCGGGCTGGCCATGAGTCAAGCTGGCGGGTACAGCACGAGTAGTGCTTTCAACCCTGATGCTGTCATCAAGCAATCTTTTCTGATTTAAAGGGTTAGCAAGCAAACAGAAAGAAATAAGAGGTTTTCTTTTACTTTCCCAGAGCAGTGCACAGAACTGTCACCTGGTACAGCCTCTGCCAGAACTGTACATACGGGTGCACGCAGGGTGCAAAAGAAATGCAAATGTCCGCCATAGCTGGAAAACAAGGCTTAAAACAGACCTAATTATATTGTCACTGAGAGGAACTAGAAAGAACATTTTTTGCTATGATTTTACATTTTTGAAGGCTCACTTCCTTAAATGACATAAAATAACATCGCTGAAGATGGTGATCTACAGGATACTGCAGGACTTCCCAGGAGCCAGATAACTGCAGAAAACATTGTCACTGAATGAGAAAAGCAAAGTCTTCTGGTCACAAAGGAAAACCCTTTCACCCTGATTTAAGGATGAGCAGCTTTACAGCTATATTGTTATTTCCCACTCTTACACAGATACTGCTCTATGCCTGATCTTATTAATACTGACAGCAGAAATCTTAAGCATATGTTCCCAGTCTTGGACTCCCTTGTCCTTACAGGATGGGAGGTCAACCAGGCAATAAAGCCCTTAGATGAAAAATTGTTATGTACTTATGTCATAAGCACATAAACAGCTTTTTTTTTCTTCAGTATTGAGTGCTAAGTTGCTGATTGATGTTACGGACTAGTAACAGATCTCATATTATGGGGTGAGGCAGATGTCATGCAAAGTCAATAGTGAGAAAAGCAGGATTTTAAAAAGTTTCCACAGAGCATGCTAGCTCCAGACACCACATTGGAGGTGCTTTGGGAAAACCTTTTTCTAAGGCTTTTAGTGTGAGCAACAGGGATTGTAGCTGGTGCTTCAAATCCCCCTTTGAATCAATGCATGTAGAAACTGAAACCTGTTTTCTTGAGCTTGACCCTTGGAAGAAAACCTAATGCAAAGGCCTTAAAGATTTTCCCCAGTCCAAGGTCTATTATGGACCTCTTATTTTGGAAGAATTATGTGTACATTTCTAAAAAGTGTCACCCAAACCAGGGACTAATTAGCACTAATGTCTCCTTACTATAGTCAAATCTAGTTTGCTACTCGCTTTTCCACCCAACTTCCTGGGCTCAGATACAGCTGTCTTGGCACAGACAGCTTCCTGAAATACTGTCTAAGCCTTTCATCAATAGTCTAACTCACTTTAACTCCCTTTTCCCCCCAGATATTTCTCAAATTGACAATGAGCCCTGACAGCAGGGCTGTGCTAGCACTGGGGTTCAGTAGCAGTACTGAAGCCAAACACACATCCCAGTTGCAGCTGAGGCCACAGGTAGGGCCAGCAGCTGGTACACAGTGTAGAGAAAACCTCACATATGGCCTGGGCTCCAGATACAAATTTCATTTCTATTCTATTTTTGCTCCTTGGCAGGATCTCTGGACTGATGCCAAGCCCACGGGACAGTTCAAGATTGCCCCCTTTTCACGTTACGCGGAGTTAAATAAGATAGTCAAAAATACAAGTGTAGGAGATTTCGGGGAGCTCCTGGAAGCCAGTAGCTCAGGTTTGTATAGACAGAGCTTGGGAGAGCAGCCAGCAATGCCATCTGTACTGGGATGGTGCAGGGCCAGCAGCTGTGCCCGTGCTCTGCTGAGAAGCCCCTTCCCACAGCACCTGCCCCTGCCCACTCCCTGCAGGCTGGCACCCGTAAACACGAGTGCTGGGAAAGCCCTGCCTGCCAGCCCTGCTGGTGCTGACATACACAGCACGGAAAGGTCTCCTGTGGAGTTGTACTTAAGGTCTGCAGAAAGCTCTGACCTGCCAAAAGCAGCAGAAATGCTAAACGTTTCTGTTATTGTGCATAGGAGGCCAAGTTCTGATAGTCACTTAAAAGATTTCATTCTACTTTATAAAGCACACTCGGTGACAAAAATTGTAGTAAACCCCCAGAGTCCTAGTACAATGTCTACTACTAACACTAAAATTAAATAATTATTTATTTATTGTTGTTAAAAGGGACAAAGACCTTAATCCACTTGAAATGCAGAGCACAGTCAGCTGCCAATTGTGGAAACAACATACGCCTGTAATCTCCCTCTATCTCCCTTTTCTTTTTATTTTCAAAAATAATATTTTTTCTTTCTTTTATGCAGTCCATTCTGCTGACCCGCTCAGGCAGAGGTCTCTATTTACACAGCAGGCCCAACTGACAACAAACCTGCTTCCAGATCCATAACTCTTCCTGTAAGTGCTTGGATATTGGTTCAAAAAGCAGACAACTAAATAAAAATAACAGCAGAAAAGTAACTTAAGTGGTTTGAAAAAAATCCTCCACTGAATACAAAATAATAATAATAATAATAGAGGTATTGGTAATTAATTCTCTTGTCCCTCTGCTCTCCAAACCTGGAAATGTATTTTTCATCTCCATCATGCAAGTATTTCCTCTATGGAGATGTCCAAAAGGATTTCAAGTAGATAATTAAGTAGTTTTCTATAAGCTGCTAGAATATACTACAAACTTACATCTTTTCTGTAGAATGGTGCTGGATTTTTTACAAATTTCTTACCCAGCCAGAGCTAAAGATGAAGCTGCACTTCAAAATGGGATTTGTGGTTCCTCCTACTCTATTCCCTTTCTTTGAGTAGCACCAGGAGCTGAGGAACAGTGAGGCAGGTGAAGTTGGTTGGTGTGATCCAGATGCGCAGGGCAAAGCATCAACCCCGGAGCCCGGAGCTGTTCCGTGGATTCCTCAGCGCCACCTGCTGCCACCGCGTGAGTTACAGCCGCGAATAATTTTAATTAATTATTTGGGAGGGGTTAATTATTAATTTTATTTTCAGTTACTGCAGAGGAAGTGATTCCTGGGGAACACAAGAGCAAACCTGACAGGCAGTGATGCAGCAGGGTCCGACATCACAGCCCTGGGGCAACCAATGCACTTGGATTTGTCAGCACTGTACTAACACATGAACAACTGATGTTATTCCCAGGCACAGGCAAAACACAGAACGTTGTAGGCATAGCCCAAGCAGCAAAGGACCACGCACAGGTATTCAATACCCACTGCTCCACAGTGTACTCCGTGCTGGGAGCTATTTGTAAGAAGCAGATAGAAATGGAAAGGTTTACTTCTTTATTCACTTAAATTAGAAACCTGTGAGACTTGGAAAGAGAGTGCTCATAGACCTTGAGAAGCTACAAAGCAAATAGTTGGGTGACACAGGCGTTATTTGTATTTGAGATTCTCAGCTAGATAGGTATCCCAAACATATCCGCCTGCCTGTCTGCCTGTCTATCACCATTGTATCCTGGGAATATATAGTCAACAACAGAACAACTTATCATGCCTTTTCCCTTCTTGTAATAATCTCAGTAATTTACTAGGGCTGTATATTAAAACGTCTTTCCCTACAGCCAGGCATTTGCATACATCCATCAGCCAGCTTGTATACGTGGGATGGGAGATGATTTAATGCTGCCAAGAAGGCTTAAGATGTGGATAAATGTTTTTTTGTGAGGATTGTTAATACTGTCATGCCAAGATTAAGGAGGCCAAAGACTTGTCCTAGACATAATGACTGGCTGAAGCAATCCTGGAAACATACCTGTCTAGGGGAGGGGAATATAGTTGCATTTAGGAAAGATTTTAGGAAAACAAATACCTAGTCATGCAGAATAGAATTTCACTCTAATCATTTTAATACAAATACAAAGTCAAATTTCTTGAGTGATTTTCCCGATGCATCTGCAGTTTGAGCCTCCAAATATTACAAAGCTGAGTATTTGCATGTCTGATCTGCCTGGACACTGGCCCAAATTAGCTCCATGCATGCCCTGGAGCAGCTGTTGTGTGTACAGGGTGGTAACAGGGAATACCGGGAGTGGGAGTAGGAGAGCACATACCTGGGGCTGGGACACATATAAATTCAACGAGTATGAACAGTCTGTGGAGGTTAAAAGCAAGTAGATTAATATTAAATACTGGCAATGATTTAAATTTTGTGAAGAAATTACTTTTGCTGATATGGAGTTTTTTAACTACAGTTTGAATACAGATCTCTCCTGGCCTCTTTTGGGGAAAAAAGAACTGCAAAATATTAGTAGATTAAAAAATGTCATTAACTTACAGCCATACTTCCTCATCAAGCATATTTTTATTGATAAAAGCCCTGAAGATTAAGGAAATCAACTGAAAGCCAAATTCACACAATCAGAATTATATGCTTTGCAATCCCTCCTCCTGATGTTCCAGACCTGCTTGATCCTCCTTTCCAGTCCACCTTGGGGCCAGGCACAAACTACACACCCAAATCCAACTGAACCCAAACACATGAATTTAACTAAGACCTAGAATGTTTTCCTGGGCTAAAGTGATGTCAGTACCTCAAGGCTTTGAGACAGGAAACATCATACTCCACGTCTATGATGCACTTACTACAGAGATGTTCAGTGCTTTGGGAATGCAGACAAGCACTGATGATTTGAGAGATGTTAATGTGCTTCACCTAAGTTGGAGTTCCAGTTGTTTGTCTGAGTGGAATCCGCAGCAGGTCCATGTTAATTAATTCAATATTGCAAGAGAGAACAGGGAAATATATACAATTCTCTCTTGTACTCCACAAGAATTTCCCAGAAGAAATAGCAACTGGATTTACTAAACTGATTCTGATGCTAGTAACCAACAGAAGGAATTTAAAGGAATCTAAACTTCCTTATACATGAATTAACTTTATAAGAAACTACCTTTTCAATAAAACATTTACTTTTCCTACCTCAGCATGGAGAGATATTTTGAATTAGAATAAGAGTCTGGTGTTTTCACCCACCTGCAAGTTCATTTGCAGCATGAGAAGTGCAGTGACTCTCCTGGAGACACTCTGTGGGTTAGAGCTCAGCTGTGGCCACAGGGATCCACATTCTTTGCTCTTTCTTCTTAATCACTTGGTCTTCTCTTCTCCAGGGCACTGCCCAAACATGTCAGGATTTAATTTGTCAACAAAGAGGAATAATTTAGATTGTTTCACTCACAGAAGGGTGGAAACCAAATTCTTGCTATGGAAGCTGGAGTTTCTGTTGCAATTAAAGGAGCTTGGCCAATTCACCCCTAAAGATCTAACCTGTTGCCTCTTGCTGCTCTATTATTTTTGTCACGGGGGATTCATGTTTCCAGTTGGCTTTGGCTTAGTGAATGTCTGTTGAACTAAAAGTATTTTTCAACATGTCACTTTGCTCTTTCCTATCTACAGTCCAATGTCTCAATTTCCATTTCAAACACAGCTCAGATCTGACTAATCTTTTGCTTCTTCAACATTTTCAAGGAACTGTAAATTCCACAATTTAATTAATGGGTCAGAGAGGCTGAGCCATCTTCATGCAAAAGAGAACCTTACAGTGATTAATTAAAATTGCTCTCACTGTTCCAACTTGGTAGATAAACTTGAGCATGGCATATTCTGCTAAGGACATTGCAGAGTGCAAAACAAAGTGTGCTAAACTAAAAGAAGCAAAGGGAAATGTGATTATTACAAATGGGGGAATGATATTTCCAGTATGCATAGACTAATTCTTAAAGGCCACTTTCAAGAGTTGTGGTGTAGTGAAATTTGATCAGCCTTCACATTCAGTCTCCTGTGCTGTGCTGTCAGATGTCTCTGGGTTCAGACAGCTTTTAACCACACACCATTTTACCCTTTAAGATGGAGGAGGAACAAAGATACTATTTACTTAAACTCTGCTGAGTAACAGTGTATCACGCAGTCTCCTCTGGCGCTTCTAGAATCAGCTTCATAATGAGAATTTCCAGAATTATGTTAACATGCTTTGAGTATGCAGAAGTCAGCAAACAAATGAAACTATATTAATTTGAGATGTTATCAGACATATTAGGGAGAAATCTTTTAGTGTGTTGGAGAGACAAAAGTCTTTCATTGGTCACTTACATTAGGCCTTATTTATGAAACTCTAAGATGCAGCATGACTGAAAAAAATATTGAAAAGAACCTTAATCTGAGGAAGCACATGTTGGTCTCCATTAGCTTGTTTGCTTGGTCATTTAGGAGGACAGGTAATATGTGCTTGGTTCTTTTTAGTACAAACTTCAGCTTTTTGTGGAGTGATAGCATTGTAATTACAATCATTATTTGGCTGTTATGTGTTTGAAGGACTTTGGGGTTTGCCTTGATTCTCTGTATATGTATATGTCATAGCCACAATATACCAGTGCCTGAAGAAGGATAAATCAAAGTGCATTGTCTGTTTTCCTATCAAGATAAATTATCTGTTTTCCTATCAAGGAGATGTTCAGTTTGCAACTGGAGACCTAAGGCCAAAACCTCAGCAGATGCTTGCATGGAGAAATGAAGCTCAAATATTGTCCTAATGATGTGCTTTGACTCCTTCCCTAGGAATATTTCATCACTGTGCTCCCACTGGCTCAGCACTGCCCCAGTTTACACCAGTTCTGCCCTGGAGTCACGAGTGCTCTGAGCTGGTCATGAGCCTGTAGCAATGAGGGTGATCCTTCAGCAGCCCTTGAAGTGGACTCTGTGCTGTAAATCTGAAAGTGCCACTTGGTGACCAAGGAGTGTTTTCCAACACATGTGGGAGGAGCTAAGGTAGCACTGAATTTATTAACACATTAACATGGACCATCTGCATCATGCCTGTCGTGTTCAAAGAGGAGTGGGACAAAGGGCACATCTGTTCCATGGAGTGCCCTTCTCACCTGGTATAAAAGGCATGCTTAGAAAAACCTGACCTTAACCACTGTTTTGGGTCAAACTACAGGTTTAGGGGAACTTCTACCTATGTTCAGGACAGTGAGTACAGAAATACTCATTCCAGGGGCAGTGTAACAGGAAGCACAAGATGCTGAAGTGGGGATGTTCACTGATACAGTGCTTCGTTTCTGGGTATCTCATGCAGCTTGTTGTTTGTAGCTGCTGTCAGCAAGGAGCATTACACATTTTCTCCCGTTCAGTATATGGAAAGTTCAGATGTTTCCATCCTGTGACTGAAAGAAACCCTGTGAAAAGGTCTTTTAATGGCTCCAGGTTGGTGTGGTGAGAGAATGCCAATTTAGCAACTAGGAATGACAGGAGATAGCAAAATGAAAGATTTTGAGTTATTCTCAATTGAAGAGATCTCTTATTTACAGTATCATTTATTCTCTCACGCCTCTCTCTCCAGAAAATACAGTCATTTCACTCTTCAAAAGCCTTCTCTAGCTCCGAATGAGAGGGTTCCCTGGGAGAAACAGCAGGTAAAGTTCCGGCGGTGGATAATAGAAGTAATTTCCTTTCTGCACTTTAGAAACCTCAACTTAACCTGTTTTCCTTCTTTCATCCACAGGCACATGTCCTGTTGCTTGCAGATCTGCCCTTAGGTTTAAAGTTTAAATGCTGATCAGCATGAGTTGACTTTAATCACCATGTAAAGGCCACTGACAAACAGCTTTCCTGGTATGGATCCTGTACATACTTTTCCCTTTCCGCACTGCATTTAAATTTGGAATTAACCCCACGAGCCCCTGACCAGCATGAGATCCAAACCTCACTGGCACTGCCATCTGCAAAAAGATAAACAGCACAACCCAAGTCATCGCTGACAGCAGAAGGTGCCTTTGGGTTTGCGAATTGAATCCTCCTCCAGGACATGGTATGCCAATATTATATTTTTTCTCCTTTGCTCCTCAATGCAGAGGCCAGGGCTCAGGCTCTGAGAGCAGCAGGTGTTGGGGCTGGACAGCCCACGAGCACCGGGGTGCTGAGGGCAGCAGTGGGTGCTGCCCTCGGTGGGTGCTGCCCTCAGCACCACAAACGCAAAGAGTGGAGGCTGGTTCCCTGCAGCAGCCAGCAGTGATTTCCATGACAACCAGCAAGCTGATTACTCAATTACTGTGTTTCTTTTAAAAGGTGACATCAAGCCAAGGGACAACACATCCTCAGCTTCCCGTGGTGCTTGATTTTCAAAGCACCGAGCTACATTTGACTTTTAAATATACCTTGTGATTATGTTTGCCAACCTAGTTCTGTATCTCTTTTTTTATTATTTTTATCATTATTTTATTCCAATTGTTCTTTGAAATGCCAAGAAAGTAAAAAGCTACTTAAAACATATGGTTTTTCTTGTTGCAGGAAAACATGCAGATGCAACCAACACCTAGTGTAAAGCCTTACTGGCAGGGGAGATTGTGACAGATGCACGTTTGGGAAAGTGCTGGAGCTATGACCAATTTAGCAAAATGTGCCAAACCTGCTCCAAGAAACCTCAACAGAGCTACCCATGCTGCAGTCTATGAAACTGAGTTGTCTCTTCATGCTGTGAATGCTTTTCATACCTAATGTGCTCCTGTAGGTACCACCGTGCTCTTCTCAGAGCTGATGCATTTTTCATCCTTCTGCATAAGCATAGATTACTGGATATTTTTCTACAGCTTAAGAAGGGAAAAAGCTGAGCATACACTTGTGATACTGGCTTTCACTGTTTAGATCAGTTCAGATTTATAACACCAGCTGTGCATGAACCAAGGCATTCCTTTGTTTTTCAAAGGGATATAACTGCTGTTATAGCACCTTCAGGGTCTGGTCAAGGTCTTCATCATGTTGGACACGATAGAGGTGTAGAGTGAGAGACTCTGCAGTGAGTACTGAGCAAAATAGACCAGCCAGGCTAATGCCAGGGAGGAAAATAGAGCACAGAAATAGAAAGTAGCTTTGCTGATGACCTTGTCTGGATTCATAGGATTGTAGAATAGTTTACACTGGAAAGGACATCTGCAGGTCGTCTGATCAAGCCCTCATTCAAAGAAGGGCCAAGTTCAATGTTCGATTTACTTTCAAAGTTATTAGACTTTTTCCAGCCAGGGAAGAGCCAGCTCTGGATATCTCCACGGGCAGAACTACCACAGGCTCTCTGGGACACTGTTCCAAGGTTTAACCACCCTCACCGCTCTCAGTCTGCTCTGTCTAGCATGTTTCCTGCGATGCTCTGCTGGAATCCTGCTGTAACAGATCATGGGAACATCTCATTCATGACTTCTCATGACAATCTTCCAGAATGAAACTTTTCACATCTTCTGCCTTCCAAATTGGCTAACCAGCTTGAAGCTGCTCTCAGATTCTGGAGGAAGCTGTCCCAAAACAGTAATGTTATTTACAGTGTTCAGTTGTGTTCAGGCAAAGATAAATATATAGCATTTTATAACTTGTAAAGGACTAGTTGCTACTTGTTCTGTCCTGAGGTAATACCTGTGTTTGTTAGAAAAGTTTTTACAAGTGGTTTTCACTTCTCTCTGAAGCTGCCAAGAGGTTCTGGTTGTAAGTAGACTGTGTGACTACAGAGACAGATTAGCAGGATGACAGTCACCTTTCCAACAATATTTCACCTCTCTGAGTTTGGATCATCTCCCCTGACAAGAAAACAGCCACTTCAGCCCTCATGACCTAAGACTAAGGATTCACTTACTATGTCCTGAAGAGGAACCTTCTCAAAATCGTGTCCTTAATATTAATGCTGTAGGAAAAGAAAGGTCTGAAGATGTATTTGCTGAACAGTGATATGGCATGGCATCCCAAAATGTTGATTTCCTACAATATTCAGTTTCTTAGTATACTTGATTAAGCTTACAAGGGTTTCAGTTTTAATAAACCACATCACTTCCATTAATAAGAGAAGACAAAAACCTTTCAATCACTTTATTGGTCTCTAGGAGCACATTCTCAAACTCTAGCACTTCCTAGATTGTGAGGCATTAGAAGACTACTGACCATTATGAGACATAGGGTAAATGTAGCCTACTTACCCCATTTATCTATTTTTGGGACAGAGCTGAGCAGCAGGTGTTCTGCAGGGGAAAACTGTGAGCTCCTGTAGTCTATCAGAGTGGAAGAAGCTTCCCCATCCCTCCCCAAAGAGCAGAACTATAACCTAAAGTCCAACCCATTCAATAAATGCTAGAGAAGACAGATGGACATATGAGCCTTTCCGATTTCCCCAGATACTCTTAAATTGATTTGTGTGGAGTATAAGCAACAACAGCATAGTGAGGGGAATGGAAAACCACAGCAAATGAACTATTTCTATGCGTGTATTTGCTCATGCCTTGACCCTCTTCAACATTTTTAAGCTAAACCATGGTCCATCTCAGTGAAATGATTGACTAAAAAGTGCATGATTATTTCAGCATTATTTGCTTTGCAAGCTGCCTGTGTTATGTTATTTCAAAGCTATAAAAATATAATCTGATTTTCCAACCCATGGGAAAGAGTAGCTGAAGATACAGTTTTCAAGTCGAGTCACTTCAGTGTGTGCTGGGGATGTCAAACTGGTGCTGTGCAGACAAGGGACTCGGCCTGCAAGTCATCTCTGCGAGATGGTGCGAGGTGTGACTTGCACAGGAGTTTGTCAAGAAGGTAAGGACAAGTCCAGAACATGAAATTGTTTTCTGCTCCTCACTTAATGAATCAGCTTCCCAGCCAGGCACACTCTGGAAAGCAGAGGTAGAAGGGATCAACAGGAATATTACCTGAGCCACGCTACAGAATGGCAGCAGAAACAAAAGGGAACCTCAAAAAGCTGACAGATCTGCACTGGGGTGGAGGACCTTCACTGACTTTGGGACCCTACAAGATGCATAGGTACATGAGCTGGATGTTTAAAGTACGATGGGATAAATGCAGGCAAAAATAATTCTGGTAATTAAGACAGCTGTGATGAGCTGTACCTTGTCCCTTCACCTTCTTTTCCTTAAAAACTCACACAGGACCAGAGCTGGGAAACCAAATCTCACTAATAATGAACAAGTACATTCATGCACCAAAAAGCAAGTATGTAACTAATCTGTATGATCTGCAGTGTTTGAAATGGGCTGTGTATGGCAGGGTGCCACCTTCACTCCTCTCAGAGTCTCAGACACAGATAAGGGCATTTTTTCAGAGCTCTGGCAGGAAGCTACATAGAATTCAGGCTGGGATAGCTAAACTTCCATGTGATATATATTTACATCATTGTACACTTCCTTTCAATTGATTAGTTTTGTGAGGACACGAAGTTGTTTCCCCTCTGTCATTCCTGCCATTGTCCTTTCCCTTCACCACCCTCAGCAGCTTCTTGCTGTGTGAAGACACCAAATTAAACAGAGCCACCCCTTCCCTTTCTCCCACCGCTATTTATTTTGCAAACAGTAATGATGAATCACTTAGGGGATCCATTTGGTGTGCAATAGGGTTGTACACTTGCAAGTTTTCTCAGCACATCATTATTTTCTCTCGTGGTCATAAAGCCTTGCTTCTGAAGACGTCTCCTGGGGATGATCAACCAGGATGCTGGGTGAGATGAGCAGAGGCCTCAATTTTCATTTATTCTCTCTGTATAAATACATAATATTTATGTATTTATATATTTCTGAGAACCTGGAGTTTAGACAGTTTAATAGACTGGAAAAATAATTGAGAGAGAGATCCAAATATCTTTCCCTCCTCTAGGGACACACAAGCCACATCATTAGAGATATAGAAGGTGGAGAAGTTTGCACTGTTATCATTAGCGCTTTGCTTTTGTGATAACCATTGTAAAGGCAGAATTCACAGAGAAGAAGTGACACCTGCTTTCACCTGTGATAACCCTGGAGTGCAATGGGACTGGTGTCAGATAATATGAACAAGAACACAGGAGACTGGACAACTCACGCTGCAGAGTGATGTCAGGACAGCTTGAAGTGTATGAGTGCTTGCATCTCCCAAACATCAGGTGTGGCTGCATGGAGGGATCAGGAGCAAGGAGCAGTGGAAGCACTGGAGGGACCACAAACACAGGTCAGCAACTGTCACACAGCACAGCACTGAGCTTCACTAGCCCTTAAAAGAGCTGAGAGATACCTCAGTCTTCTACTTGATTTTAACTTTCCATCCTCCTTCAAACCCTACCTCCAGTTTCTTGATCTGTGAGCTCAAACACATCAGCGAGTCATTAAAATCCTCTGTTACAACAAGTGCACTGTATTTCAGTCAGTCTCTACTCAGGATGTCCATTATGGACTGGGATCTGGAGTCAGTCTTGGGTCTCCTGGTTTATTAAATGAAGCAGTCAGCTAGTGCTTGTGTCGGTTGTACTCAGGCGCTGAATTTCATTCCAACATCTACTCTGTTGAGAATTAAAGGAATAAATTCTTCAGCATTTTTATTGAAATTTGTTCAGTACATTTCCATACACTCACTGAAACTGAGATGTGTCTTTACCATGTAGTTTATGATCAAGGGAAGAGAGCCAATGACTAATTTATTTTACTAAATAAGTCTTTAGTCTTCCCACTTATGTGCATGTAATATATGTTATCATTATTTCTGTTTTAAATGAGTGTGGTTATTTTATAGTGCTTTCCAGTATTTATGTCATCTTTGTCCTTTTCCGGGTGAAGAAAACAGAGAACATCTACTTTCAAAATTCATGTAGCTCCAATTTTCCCAATTCAGGTGATATCAAAACAAAGTATAATCAGACCCCTGAAAATGGGAAGCCAGAAAATACAGCCCTGTTTGAGGATGTTGAGTTTCATTTTACAGCCTCATTACAGCTATTGCCCTGCCTATTAATTTGTTCTGCATTGGGAGATTTTATTTGCTCTTGTTAAATCATTATTAGCAGCAAATGCCCTCTACACACCTGGCACAACAGTCTGTCAAAGACAACAGATATTGGCAAATACCGATGCTCTGACCTGTGTGATGTTCTGTGGTTCAGTTCCCAAAACTGTGCAAATCAGCTGTCACTCATAAGCTCTTCATTAGGGCTTCAGTAGTTTCTGAAGCAAATGAAGAATCAACAACAGCCTCTCCTAATTAGCAGACTTTTCTCCTGGGATCTTGCACAGAAAAGGTAGGAACAAGAAAAGAGGAATCATCGTCATCTGTTCAGTAGGAGCCTCAAAGAAGTGTCTATTCGCTTAGGAGACGCACATGCCTGAGCCCCCCTGTGCTGAGTGTTGCACAGTCAAACCATCTATTGCAGAGGCAGCGATTAAAACCTCAAGAGGACATCAATAGATAGTTACTTAAAGAGATGAAAACCCCTAGAACTGGTTGGACCTACAGCCAGCAAAAGGAGGTCCTGCCTCCAGGGAACATGAGGGTGTTAAGACCAGTCTTGTCTTTTCAGTTGTTTTATTCTATTTTTGTTACATTTTGAGAATACAAATAAAGACAGAGCAAAGGTGAGATTCTGCTTCTCCATCCAATACAGTTTTTTTATATATAAAGCCCAATAGGAACACTTAATCAAACTGCTTCTTCTGTGTCAACACTTCTGATGGCTTGAGATGGCACCACTAATGCATGGACATCCATCATGCCTCTGTAACAGCAAGATACCCCAAGGAATAATTTAGGGGCCTTCTCCCAGGAATATTGCTCAGTGTAAAGTCAGTATTTTATCCACTTGTCCAATGGGAATATTGCTTATGACAGTTTCATACAGCTGTGGTATTACTGCTATTTATCTTCAGACCCCTCCAATGATGCTCTGTCCCCATGTTGCCCTATATGCACTTGCAATCTTGGTCTCTGCTTCCATTCTGTAGAATGGAGAGGGAGGAGAAGGTCAAATCCGTGACCCCAGGGAGATTATCTTCATAACCAACGTTTAGAAATTGAGATGAGACACTTTGGATGATGTCTTTGCTACCTTGTACATGTTTTCCACAGCACTAGTCCCGCTACAGCAGAGTGATCTAGATCCCAGACAGGCTGGTATCGTGCTGGGAGTGTTGTCAGAGTGCCTTTGGCAGGACATTTTCGTTAAGCTCAAGAGCTATTCAAGTATCTGGGCATGTAATAAACATGGATTTTTTCAGCTGTAGAAGTAGGCTGAGTTTGTGAAGATGTAATGTTGCTAAATCTCTTTAACTGATGTCGGTGTCTGGGAGGAGTGCTCAGCATCTGCTGTAAAGCGTGCTCTTCAACCAGTCTACCAGTGTTTTGGGAACAAGGGGTTGTTTTAGTTCCTTTTGCTGTGTTTATTTAGCCTTTTCAACAAGTTACACAAGTATGAGAGTCCTTATCCAATATTAAAATGTGTTCTCCACATTTTATAAAGTGTTCAGTGTTTTCTTGTGGTTTCTACATGGTTTGTCTCAAATTAAGGCTGATTTTCCAGTGATTCACTTCCAGCTTTTGAGAGGACGTTTTCTGCCTACAGAGGTACTTCATAGAAAGGCGGGAAAACAGGAATTTTAATTAAATAAATATACAGTAGTTAAATATGCTAGAACAAAGCATTTTACAGCTATGGCCCCTGCCTTTCACAGGGAATGCCATAACTGATAACATGGCAGTAAGATACAGAATTTGGGATCTGTCTTTGCAAAACTATGAGGAACTGGGTTGCTTCAGAAAACCTCCTGATGGACTGACATGAGATTCCTCCCTTGTGGTTCTTTCTGCTATTACTTTTACCACAAATTCTTATTGGTGGGTTCTACTAAAAGTGCTAATTCTTTGCAGTTTGAGGAGAAGGAGTGAAAAGATGATTATAAATAAAGGGGGAGGGGAAAACAAGAAAATATTTAATCTTCTTTAATAACTTCATTATATCTTCTCATTACAGTAATTGCAGGTTTAACTAAAGATTTTCCTATTGTGCAAGCTGTGGAAAGGCTGGAAATTTAATAAACAGTTAGAATAATACCATACAATGAAGGTAAAAGGTGAAATTGCTACTTGGATATATCTCTTTCAGCTAAACTGTGCAGGATCAAGGGGTCACTCAGCAGAGATAATTGCTAATGATGCTCCGAGGGGCAGCCAGGCAGAAAAACATCCCTGTGTTGTATTGGGCTGCCAATTGATTACAACTTCAGCCCTTGATTAAACTTCAGAAATGATTAATTGATTAATACACACTTGCCAAAATGGACACCAAGGAAAGGATACCAAAGTGAGGCCATTGCATTTACCTCCAGGAGATCTTCAAAGCATGAGAACTTTGCAGTTTTGTCGTGGTCCCATTTGTGGTTATTTCAATAATGTCAGTACAGGAGCAGGGTGAGCTCATGACTCAGGTGCTGAAGAGGGAATCAAATAATGTAAGTTCAGTGCTGGCTCTGCAAAAGATTTGCTCTCACTAGAAGGCACTTAATCTCTCCCTTCTTTCATTCATCATCTGTAAAGTGATGGTGAAAGATTGTTTTCTACAAATACCCTTGAGCAGAGTTCCTTGCAGCACAGATCCATACACAAGACAGATTTTAGAATGAGAAGAACCTTCTGAAACTTTCAAATTCAGCAATCAGTGATAATGCAACTGTTTTTAAGATGTGAAGTCCTGCAGATCTATTGTAGTGGTATTGATTTACAGTTCTAAGACCAGGGAGTGTGATCAAGTCTGAAACTGCCTGAAAACAATAGACCACAATTTAATTTCAGCAACAACCAACTGGTAAGAAAGATGTCATTACCAAACAATTTATTTAAACCAGAAAACTTTCATACCTTTTCTATTTCTTTTTTTTTTCACTCTAGTGCTTTTATGTGAATTCCTGGAAGCATGAAAGTAAATTAAGATAGACCATAATTGAGAACAAGTATTCCATTATATTTCACTTGCTTCTCTATATAAATATAATTACATAATATTTATTCACTGATTTTTGTAAGATCTGTTAGTAATGACCATTTGAAGCTCTAAGCACCTCTTCAGCCTTTTTAATCTATTGAAAAGATGAACTTCCATCACAATATCTCTCATAGCTCTAGTTAAAGAACTTTTTGTCCCAAACAAAATCTATTACAATCAAAACCTAGTAATGAACAACTTACCTTATTCATCTATCTGAACTTGCTCAAGGAATCATTGCTACCTTACATAAATTATAGTTTTATATTAAAAAGCTGTGCACTGAGGTGTAAGTATTGCCTCCCCAGGTGGAAAAGTACATTTAATTTGCAATGGGTTAACATCTGCTTACAATTAAATACTGAAACATTCATTAGGATGTTCTGGCTAGCAGATAATCCTGCCTGCTCATGTTCAAAGAGCATCACTGTTATCCAGAGACAGATGCAGTCAGCCATCCTGTGTGGGGAGTGTTAAAATGAGACCCCTGATTAAATGGTGACTCACGAGAAACGCTTGGGGAGGAAGCTTGAAGGTGAAACAATCACATTAAAGAGTTTGGGTGCATAACAATAGGACAGGCACAAAGCATCATCCCCCCCAGTGAAAGCTGTATTCAAGGTGAAGCTTTTGCTTGTGGACTGGAACCCCGCTACAAGGGAGCATAAACATCTTGGCAGATGGTTCAATGGATGACACAGGGTGAGGAAAATCTTTTGAATTCATCTTACACTTATACCTTTGCTTTTACCTCCAAGCCTCGGAACTTGCATTGTCTATATTGGCCTGCCAGTAGGGTGATTTCAGGACAAGTGACAAATAATTAGGTGTTTGGATACTAAAACCTAATTCATTACTGATCTTTTGATGTACTGCAGGACTATGTGTGGGAATGCCAGAATATGCCAGGGAGTTGGTAACTACATCTAAGAAATTTAGAGCTTCTGTTCTCCAGAGAAGAAGGAACACATCTGTGTGTGATAACCATCACCACTACCCTTCAGTCCAAGGCTGGGGAAAAGGAATTATCCAGTGAAGAAGTGTGGTTCAGTCCTTTAGATTCTGGTGTGGCTGGACAGTGAGGAAAAACTGGTGGGGGAGATGTCACAGTAAAGCCTTTCATGTTTAAAACAAAGGCTTTTTGCTGCAGGACTGATAACAAGGACAATCTCTTTCCTTCCAACACATCAGGCTTAGTCTAGGAGTTTGTGCTGCTATGTTTTGTCTGCATCCCTTGCCTGCAGGTTTTCCAGATTCCACTGCTCTAACTCTAATTCAAATTCCCTTTTCAGCTGTGACTCCTAAGCACTTTGCAGTGATTTTGTTGCACAAAACCTTAAAATGATTAAAATCTCTGGAAAATCACCACCTAAAGTTGAGTGAAGCTTACAGCCACAACCCTAGGGAAGGGATTACCCAGTAATATTTTCAGCTACACAGTTTCTTTGACTATGGGTTTTTTTGATGCAGTGTATATTAAAGGACTCTGAAAACAATCGGTTTCTTCTGAGCAGAACTACAGATATACACGTGCTAGAAACCAACACTGTGAACTTTGAATAAAAGATTTTCTTTCAGGGAGACTGATGTCCTTATTTAGGAAAACTATGTAGAAAATTAAAGGGAATGTATTTTTCAACAGAGGGTAAGAAACAATGAGGAATAAATCCAGTGTGGTGACAACTGGTTGTTCAGTACCTGAATGAGATCAGAGCAGGTCTGTGTTATATGTCCCTCTGGAAAGTTACTCAACCACTGAATCAGAAGGAATTCCCTTCCCATTTCAGTGTAAGAAGGTTGTACAAACTGGATCCTTCTCCCTTCAAACATGGGAATTTGCTTGTGTCATGCTGGCTGCAGAAGAGATTTACAGCATTGCTCATGTTCTTGGAAGAATGCAAGGAGCAGAGCCCATGGCAATGGAAAGGTGAAGGTTCTCCCCATTACAGGCTGCGTGTAAAAGACAAGGAATTGTTTTATCATGAGGGCCTGGTGCAGAGATGCCATTTTTCAATATTCAGTCTTGCTTTGGAAGCAACGTGGATTATGCATCCTTGTTTTTCAGTACCTGGATAGGTCTGTTTGTGGTGTTGTAGTGGTCAGTACACCCTCACCAGCCTTTTCACACATGGTCCAGGGGAATTTATAATGGGGGAAAAAATACCTTTAAATTCCAATACATATTTCTAACTTTCAGCAGTGAGATCCTTTGGGTGAGTTTGGGAAAACTTTGTCTCAGCGCCAACCCCAGGAGGAGCCATTCAGCCCTATTTGTTTCTTTCCTTCCTAGTGAACCCTGCAGAGAAGCACTCAGCAATTAGTATGATTTTGTGCCCTAAGTAGTATGAATTTGTGCCCATATTATTATTATCTTTATGAAAAATAGACCTGCTGCAGATCTGGAGTCAGTATTCCTCCTGCACTTCTCCTTAAGTTCCTTTCCCTGCAGGGACACTATCTCTTCCCCTTGCTCTCTTTGTGTCTCTACTTTGCTGGTAGCTTTGTTTTAGACAGGAATATTTTTCTCCCAGCCAATAATGAATGAAACCCTCTGCTTTTTGTGTCCTATACTGAAAGGGAAAAACCTTCAGAAAAAATAAAGAGCAGCTGAGTGTGAGAGGACAGGTTCAAACACTCCTGACAAAGCTAACAAATAAAAGACAGGGAGCAGAGAGAAGAAAAACTTTGCTTCTTTGCAAAGGATGTTCTTTGGAGAAGATTGTGCATATGAACCATGTTGATCTTATGGAAAGCTCTCACTTACAACAGGCAAGTAGACAGCTGATGTTTCCATAAAGTGCCATAAACCCAACAAGACCAGATGGTTTCAGGCTTGCTGCCCATTTCCCACAGCACATGCAATGGGCCCAGCCTGGAATTCCTGACTGTGTCCGAGCTATGGCACAACTGTGAAAAATCCTCTAATGCCGACTGGAGGGAATTTCTAGGTGGGGAAAAAAAAAAAAGATTTCCAAGAAACTGAGATGTTCTGGCATTCCTGTACCAGATCAGAACACATCTGGGCTCTTCACCTGACAGAGCAGCTGTACTGACTCTTTGGCCCAGCAGCAGATCTGCTGAGCTACTGTGTTCGTTGGCTGACTTCTAAGATTGACAGCTCTCTGGATATTAATAACTGTAGAATATCAGTTGGATACAATTGTTTATTGTATAAGATATTATTTTCTGCAGCTCTCTAGATCCTGTTGTCACCTTTCAATATTTAAGACCTGTCTGTCTGAACTCCTGAGACCCCCATGCTGCACATGTACAACCCATCCTTCCTGCTCAGTTTCTGCAAGCCTCAAACACAACTGAATTACTCAGAACAATTGCTCCTGCCTTTATCTTGAAGTATGCTTTGATCTTGCAGAAAGGTTTGTGAATTCAGTGTTTTGTCTATTATTTTCAATCTGTCTTAACTGATGCAATGACAGAAGTGGTCAGGGAAAGGGACCATCTTTTCCTGCATCTGTGGTGTTGTGCTAAAGGCTTCAATTCACCACAGAGCTCCAAAGAGCTACCGGAATAGAAAGGTTAGATCAATAACAACTTCTGCCAACAGGAGAAGTTGAGCCATAAGGCAATGATATATTCTTAAAAAATTTACTTCTGTAGGGGTTGGCTTCTACAGCCAGGCTGTCACTAGTAGCTGGGCTGTAAAGTTAATCTGTAAAGCTAATTTAGGTACATCTGGATGGGTTGGTTGTCAGTTGTTGCATCTGCAAAATACTGCAGAACTGCTGCTGATTTTGAAGGAATGCAGCCAAGAAGTCAGGAAGCTTTTGCCATTTTATCAGCCAAAATTCTGGTTTAACAAAATCTCTGTGCCTTTGCAAAATGTATGTTAGGAAAGTTAGTAACAGTGCTGTCATATTTCCCCCTTGCAATTAGTTTCCTCAATGTAAGTATAAACCTGGGAAAAAAAAAAAACCTTTCCTAAAGGGATACCTGGGTACTTTTCAAATACTATTCCAGAGGGAAGCTGAGTAGCAACTGTTATATTTTCTTTTTCAGATTTCAAATGCCCATCAAGCCTTTGAAAAGTATATTATTTAACTCGTTATTAATAACCTGGCTGTTAGCTTGGAAAGCTAAATGAATCCGCGGAAAAATAACGTGTGTACTCCAGTTCTTCGATGTTGAGATTCATCCAAGCGTTTAAGAACTGTCAAACAAAATACACTGAATTCAAGGGAGTACATTCATTGAAAGATTAAATTAGGTACTGCAGTAAAGCCCCCCATTGCAGTGGAGAGGCATTTCATGCTAACAAATAGCTACAGCACTATTATAACGAGACCCAGAGGCATGTGATTTCAACTGACTGCACATCTTTGCTCAGTGGGTGCCTGTATGTTTTTTTCCCAGGCTGATGAAAGAGCAAATAGTGGTTGACATGGACAGAATTGTTCTCTGAAACTGTTTTGAAAGATTTTGTAGTATTTCAAAGATTGTCTTCAGACTAGTTTCCCTGACCTATAACTGTGGCTTCCTTTCCATCTACTTCTTTTGGAGCACTGAGAAGTTGATATGTCTCTGCACCTCCAAACTTCTGTGCCCAAAGTGCATTCTGTGCTTCCCACCATGCTCCCCAGCGTTCACTTGGCTTTTTCATGTCTTTATTTGCCTTTTTCCAACAGGCAGCAAAGCCTAGGTAGCCTGTGCCATCTGATTTCTTAAGGTAGAATCTGTGTCTCACCATCTGTAGGACTTAGACACAATCCCTACTTGTTTCCTCTTTATAAACTGGGAAATAATTATTCTTTACCCTTTAAAATGTGGTGTCTTTAAAGGAATAGGACCTCCTTTCTTACCTGTATTTCAGATCATAAACCAAATTTCACAGGAAAGTCAAAAGGAAAAAAAAGCCAAATTTATGGCCACCCACAACTGTGCTATCCAAGACATGAATCTAACATGGCACTCTTCACATTTGTCTAATATCCAAGGCTTAGTTTCTCCTGTTATGGCTGTGCCCAGCACAGTTACCCTCTGTTAACTTATG
This sequence comes from Neopelma chrysocephalum, assembly GCF_003984885.1. Taxonomy (NCBI): domain Eukaryota; kingdom Metazoa; phylum Chordata; class Aves; order Passeriformes; family Pipridae; genus Neopelma; species Neopelma chrysocephalum. The sequence continues at coordinate 10,201,796 of NW_020897720.1, forward strand.
GGGTCTTGAACAAGAAATGAGCTTAAATGCTGCTGTAGAGCATGAGACAGCTTGTAAAAAATGTGGTATATTCAATTCAACCACTGAGCACCAGCAAAACAAATATTCATGTGGAAGCAAAAGCATCCTGACGTGGAGTTGTGTACTTTTGCCATCCTAAATACTCTACAAATGTCTCTGTGGGAAGTATCAAAGATGCTTTATAGTACAAGACAGGTTATGAAGATGGTTTTTTACCCAGTTGGATACAGTGACTTATGTGTAAATGGAGAAGGTTGGATAACAATCACTAAATAATTTATGCAAGGAATCTCTTAACTTTTTTTCCTGCAGCCCTTATTTGATGAATGCCTGTACACATGGGGGGTTGTTGTGCCTGCCTGTCGTCATGCAGTGAGAATCCAATGATGACATTTTAAAGCTTGGTTGCTATTGATTTCAGGTCATTAGGTCACTGGAAAACTTCCACTTCCCCTCAGTGAAGTTGAGATCAAAGAGATGTGTTTCAAGATGTACCCCATGTGCAGAACACACACAACTGTGAACATCCCAGGGCTGAAATTGGATTTACCAAGTATCAGTTTGCAGCAGCTGTAAGTGCATTAGTGTTTGTCCACATCCAGCTCTGATAAAGGACCACTGGAACAGGCACCCAGTGTAAATTAGAGATGACCAAAATTGGACCCTGGCATTCAATGTTTCCAGTCCTTCTGCTCAGGATATTGTCTAATGGCAATCTCAAGTGTTTGCGTTTACCTCAGGGTTTATTTTATCTTGGATGGGTTTTGCCTTTTCAAGATGTTTAGCCACCTTTTATTTTTCCATTTTTTAAACCTTTTTTTTTTCAGTGTCCTTTCTGACTGCATCCAACAGGGTTATCTGGATAAATGCATTTATGGAAACACAGGACAGAGGCTTAGACAGGAAATAAATGTAGTTCTAACTTTGTTTTTCTCTTGATGGAAATTGTTGTGTCTTCCTTGATGTCCCTAAGGATGCAATATCCTTTTATCCAAGAGAATTTCCCCTCTCCAAGGTTTTTCATGCTTCAGTCTTTCCTCTTTTATTTAGGAAGAGACAAAAGAAATTCCCATCCCATCTATGTCAACAGCCATCCATATTATTTTAGGGACTTCTCTTTCTCTCTGGGATGAATGGGGTTATGTTTGATTGATCAAGGCTTGATTATCAAGTGAAATGTATTTTTCTAACTGCATGATGATAAGACTGCCAGGCTGTGACCAAAATGGCACATGAATAACACCAGAGCATCTGAGCTGCTGCAATCCCTGACAGTGGAGGGCAGAAACAGCCTGGCCCCTGAGGAGGATCAACCATCAAAGCATGTGTTCTGGCATGATTTTGGGAAGGCTGACTGTGTTTACCCTCTTGCTGCAGTGGGTTTAGCACCTCTGATAGGAGCCACCCCAATCTGTAGCATTCCCAAAGCTTTTCAGTAGCATTAGAACAGAAGAGATGAACCAGCCACAGTCTGTAGCCACCTAATTGAAAGTTTCTGAGCCTGTCAGGGCTCTGTTATCCTGACTCCCTGGTTAAAACAGTATATTCCAAGCTTCCCCCAATTATAGCTACCAGCAGCACAAGCAGCAGTTCTTGCACTCGGGCTCGGTCCTCCCACACACCCGCTCCTCGCTGGTTTGGTGCCTCAGGATGGAGTTGCCTGGCAACAGGACTCTGCATCTTTGGGAGACAAAAGCTATTATTTCTGTCACACAGATGTGCTAATGTGATTATTGGCTAGGGGGGGCCACACACACACACACACACGCATACAGGTCAGATTTCAGATAATTGATAATTTTTAAGGCAAGAGGTTTTTAAGGGAGAAAGAGCAGAGAACCTGAAATAAAGGTATCAAGGTGGAGGGAGGAGACAGGGAACTGCCAGGTAAAGCGTGGGTTAAAGGAAACCTGCTCATAGTTTTACCAGGAAAATAGTTTAATCAAAAAAAACAAAACAAAAAAAAAACAACAAAAAGACCAATTTGGTGTTTTTTAACTGATGAACTTTTATTGAGTCCCTCCTGGATTCCTGCAGATGGTCTGACGGTACACAGCTGACCCCAGTACTCGGGTGTACTGTCCCTGCTGCTCTGGAAATGCTGGTGATCCAACAACTGGGTGAACAGAAGCTTCCAGGACCTTGCAGATGCTCAGAGAGTTCCAACCTTCCTGGCTAAACACTGCTGACAAAGATGTTCATTTCTCCAGCTTGATGCTAATTTGGATCAAAACCAAATGGCAAAATAAAACTTTTTTTTTCCCCTGCCACCTGTCTTTCAATGTTTGTAAGTCACTTTTTAAGTAGAACCAACCAAAAAATCCCACTGTAAAAACCCCACTGCCCTTCCTCTGGGATTCTATTAAGCAGGCTTGTGTAATGCCTTTCTCTGGCTGTGCAAGTCTGTGGGAAGAGCTCTGGCTTCTCCTTCCAGGAGGTGTGGGATGTTGGATGCAGTCCCTGTGCCAGGCTGCAACGTTGCAGCTCCATAAAACTCCACCACCCTCTAGTACTGAGCAAAGCTGCTCGATATCACAAGAGGGTTTGGTCGCTCTCAGATGTTAAGGTGCTGTTCACACCTGCTCTGCTCATGCTGCCTCTGCTCCTGTGGGTGGGGAGAGATGATGTGAAGGTGTTTGTATCTGTCCATAAGTCTGAGAGCGAGCTATTTTTCATAGGTTTGCACATATTTGCATTCATGTTAGCTTATATGAGGGCTAGGATTTCTTGTCCTAAAATCTAGTGGCCTGGAGCTGTGGCCAGTGCATGAAATGTAGAATTTTATTTGAACTTCTATGTGGATCAGTTTTGTTTTTCTAAATTGAAGTCTTTCAACAAAAATCTATGAGACAAAGTGGATTAATTTTATTGATACAGAGGTCCCGACCCTGTAGCTGCACAGTCACACTGAGTTGTGCTGTTGACTGTCTAGTAAAGAGTCTGTTCTAGGCTACATACAACTGAGGCTGACCCTGGTCATTACCTGGATTTTTCTCCATCATTAACACTCTTTAAATGAATAGGAAATGGACAATGCAACTAAAGTACCCCAACGAATATCAGTACAATGAATGTGACTGGTTAAAACTAAAAGAAAGCCTTTATTGACATCATGTTTGTGCTATTTTGGTGAGTTAGGATCCTTGCAGTGACACTGCTGGTTCTGTTGCAGTTTCTTCTGCTTGCTGTTTTTCTAGCATAAGTTGTGTTGCTCAGTGTAATGAGGCATGACAGGCACCAAAGAAACAGCCCTCTCAGGGAAAAGGATGGCCCAGCACTATTTCCCCAGCAAAATGGAATTCTAATGACCAGAGCATGAAATGCACTTTTCTGTTCTCTTAAAATGTGAATTAATAGGAGGGAGGTCGAGGCAATAGTAACAAATGTCCCCTGGTTCCTACCTGAAACTTAGGTCACACTTAGAGCAAAATGCTAATTGAGCGTGTAAAGTGTCTGCATTGAGGGCAATTATTTCTTTCCCCTTTTTCCAGAGAAATCATCTCAAATGCGTGAAAAACAGAGATAGGTGAATAAGTCTTTTTGGGGGAAAAGAGGAGATTCCATTATTTGTCTCCATTCCAGCACAGAACGAAGACTAGACCTTTAAAAAAGCCTGTGAAAAATGAAACATAGCAGATTGCTGGGGTATTCTCTTTGGCTTCTCTTTTGTTTTGGCTTCCCTTTCAGTTTAGAATGACTTGAGAAGTTGAAAATCTTTTCTCTTTGTTGGAAAAAAAAAATTGCAAAACACTTTGCCTTGTTTTAAACTGGGGTATTTTTCTCCTGAATTTGCGGGTGGGTCATCCAACCAAATGGAGTTGGACTAGTAACCATATAGTTTATCCAGCCTGAAAGGTGAGCTCAAAAAGACCTCCTGAGCTCTGCATATATATGAGATATATATATGAGTGCAGAAGTTGAATGGAAATGAGGTGTCTCTTAGTGTTATGCCCTGTATGGATGTCTCCAAATCTTAGAGAAATGTAAAAAAAGGATCCCTGCTGTAACTAAATTTCAATTCAGAAGAGAGATTTGTTTTCAATTTTTGCTTTTTCCACATAGCTGTAACTGTGACTTGAGTTCTAGGGTCTGAAATAACCTTCAGATCAGATATTGGGGTTTTCAGTGGTGTTGTGCATCTCTGGGAGTGAAAGGTGAAACGGAAAATAATAGAAGACCTCAGTTAAAAATAAAAGAAGGTGGATTTTTAGATAAGTTAGAAATTGAAAGTTGGAGCCCTAAGAGGGAAGTAGAAAACATACCTGCCCTTAATGAAATATTTAAATAGAAGTATTGAACTCAAGACATGCTTCTATCCAGCAGTGAAAGAAGCTGAGAATCCCTGCTGAAGGGCTGCATCTGTTATGAAAATCATCTTCCAGCCATGACTTCAGTCTCTTTTGCAAGAAATCAATTCCTTGGTGAAGCTACTTCTCACTTACAGTGTAAGATACAATAATAGACTAGGAGAAAAATGCATTTTTGGCACCTTTTGGCTTAACCTACTTGAAAATGAACTTCTCCAGCTTCCAAAATGAGCAAACTTCTCTGCAAGAAGGATTGCAAGGGGAAGCCAATCTGTTTGTAGAGCAGTGAAGAAGTGTGATAAATTCAGATATCAAAATTTTTGGTTTATTATGTGGTTGTCACTCATGCAAACTTCTCATTTGCTTTAATAACCATAGTGCTTTGATAGGAATTGAGTACAGGCCTCAGGATTTGTCCATATACCCTAACAAATCCTCGCAAATATTGATTAAAACTGAAGGGAAGGTAGCAGGAACAGTAAAAGCTGACTGCCTAATGCAGTGATTTATTACACAACACGATGTTTTTCTTTTGGCTGGTGTGCATGCAGGCTCCCAGCACCAGCCCTGAATTAGGGGAATTATTCTGTTCAGCCACTCAACAAATTCTGACTGATGCAAATGCTTCTTACTGAAGGAACTGAGTCACAATTTCACAAATAAACCTTTTTCCAGCTTTAATTGCCTAAAAAAAAAAAAAAGTGAAAGGAACATTTGAACATTATTTCTACTGGCGCCATCTGGTGATTTCCCGGCAAGGGCTCACACTCCCCAGCCAAATGACACAGCCAGCCAGCAGTTCCTCTTCAGTGTGTTCCTGTACGT